>NW_026872073.1:0-147294 GCF_033458585.1 Syngnathus typhle
TTATGTTTTATAAGCATTTTAATTTTATTGCTTAAATCGCATTTTCTCGGCGAGCTGAGCGCTTTTTCTGAATTGTGCCGCTCCCGTCACTCTGGTTAGGTTGGCATCGAAAAAAACGCTCTCGGGTGCTCTAGAGTGCCGAGTTTATTACTGCGCATTAAGAAATGACCACCTCCAACGTTTGGTTTATGTTTTATAAGCATTTTTAATTTTATTGCTTAAATCGCATTTTCTCGGCGAGCTGAGCACTTTTTCTGAATTGTGCCGCTCCCGTCACTCTGGTTAGGTTGGCATCGAAAAAAACGCTCTCGGGTGCTTAGAGTGCCGAGGTTATTACTGCGCATTAAGAAATGACCACCTCCAACGTTTGGTTTATGTTTTATAAGCATTTTTAATTTTATTGCTTAAATCGCATTTTCTCGGCGAGCTGAGCACTTTTTCTGAATTGTGCCGCTCCCGTCACTCTGGTTAGGTTGGCATCGAAAAAAACGCTCTCGGGTGCTTTAGAGTGCCGAGGTTATACACTGCGCATTAAGAAATGACCACCTCCAACGTTTGGTTTATGTTTTATAAGCATTTTTAATTTTATTGCTTAAATCGCATTTTCTCGGCGAGCTGAGCACTTTTTCTGAATTGTGCCGCTCCCGTCACTCTGGTTAGGTTGGCATCGAAAAAAACGCTCTCGGGTGCTTTAGAGTGCCGAGTTATCACTGCGCATGAAGAAATGACCACCTCCAACGTTTGGTTTATGTTTTATAAGCATTTTTAATTTTATTGCTTAAATCGCATTTTCTCGGCGAGCTGAGCGCTTTTTCTGAATTGTGCCGCTCCCGTCACTCTGGTTAGGTTGGCATCGAAAAAAACGCTCTCGGGTGCTTTAGAGTGCCGAGTTATTCACTGCGCATGAAGAAATGACCACCTCCAACGTTTGGTTTATGTTTAATAAGCATTTTTAATTTTATTGCTTAAATCGCATTTTCTCGGCGAGCTGAGCGCTTTTTCTGAATTGTGCCGCTCCCGTCACTCTGGTTAGGTTGGCATCGAAAAAAACGCTCTCGGGTGCTTTAGAGTGCCGAGTTATTCACTGCGCATGAAGAAATGACCACCTCCAACGTTTGGTTTATGTTTAATAAGCATTTTTAATTTTATTGCTTAAATCGCATTTTCTCGGCGAGCTGAGCACTTTTTCTGAATTGTGCCGCTCCCGTCACTCTGGTTAGGTTGGCATCGAAAAAAACGCTCTCGGGTGCTTTAGAGTGCCGAGTTTATTACTGCGCATTAGAAATGACCACCTCCAACGTTTGGTTTATGTTTTATAAGCATTTTTAATTTTATTGCTTAAATCGCATTTTCTCGGCGAGCTGAGCGCTTTTTCTGAATTGTGCCGCTCCCGTCACTCTGGTTAGGTTGGCATCGAAAAAAACGCTCTCGGGTGCTTTAGAGTGCCGAGTTTATTACTGCGCATTAAGAAATGACCACCTCCAACGTTTGGTTTATGTTTTATAAGCATTTTTAATTTTATTGCTTAAATCGCATTTTCTCGGCGAGCTGAGCACTTTTTCTGAATTGTGCCGCTCCCGTCACTCTGGTTAGGTTGGCATCGAAAAAAACGCTCACGGGTGCTTTAGAGTGCCGAGTTTATTACTGCGCATTAAGAAATGACCACCTCCAACGTTTGGTTTATGTTTTATAAGCATTTTTAATTTTATTGCTTAAATCGCATTTTCTCGGCGAGCTGAGCACTTTTTCTGAATTGTGCCGCTCCCGTCACTCTGGTTAGGTTGGCATCGAAAAAAACGCTCTCGGGTGCTTTAGAGTGCCGAGTTATTCACTGCGCATGAGAATGACCACCTCCAACGTTTGGTTTATGTTTTATAAGCATTTTTAATTGTATTGCTTAAATCGCATTTTCTCGGCGAGCTGAGCACTTTTTCTGAATTGTGCCGCTCCCGTCACTCTGGTTAGGTTGGCATCGAAAAAAACGCTCTCGGGTGCTTTAGAGTGCCGAGTTTATCACTGCGCATGAAGAAATGACCACCTCCAACGTTTGGTTTATGTTTTATAAGCATTTTTAATTTTATTGCTTAAATCGCATTTTCTCGGCCGAGCTGAGCGCTTTTTCTGAATTGTGCCGCTCCCGTCACTCTGGTTAGGTTGGCATCGAAAAAAACGCTCTCGGGTGCTTTAGAGTGCCGAGTTATTCACTGCGCATGAAGAAATGACCACCTCCAACGTTTGGTTTATGTTTAATAAGCATTTTTAATTTTATTGCTTAAATCGCATTTTCTCGGCGAGCTGAGCGCTTTTTCTGAATTGTGCCGCTCCCGTCACTCTGGTTAGGTTGGCATCGAAAAAAACGCTCTCGGGTGCTTTAGAGTGCCGAGTTATTCACTGCGCATGAAGAAATGACCACCTCCACCGTTTGGTTTATGTTTAATAAGCATTTTTAATTTTATTGCTTAAATCGCATTTTCTCGGCGAGCTGAGCACTTTTTCTGAATTGTGCCGCTCCCGTCACTCTGGTTAGGTTGGCATCGAAAAAAACGCTCTCGGGTGCTTTAGAGTGCCGAGTTTATTACTGCGCATTAAGAAATGACCACCTCCAACGTTTGGTTTATGTTTTATAAGCATTTTTAATTTTATTGCTTAAATCGCATTTTCTCGGCGAGCTGAGCACTTTTTCTGAATTGTGCCGCTCCCGTCACTCTGGTTAGGTTGGCATCGAAAAAAACGCTCTCGGGTGCTTTAGAGTGCCGAGTTATTCACTGCGCACGAAGAAATGACCACCTCCAACGTTTGGTTTATGTTTTATAAGCATTTTTAATTTTATTGCTTAAATCGCATTTTCTCGGCGAGCTGAGCGCTTTTTATGAATTGTGCCGCTCCCGTCACTCTGGTTAGGTTGGCATCGAAAAAAACGCTCTCGGGTGCTTTAGAGTGCCGAGTTTATTACTGCGCATTAAGAAATGACCACCTCCAACGTGTGGTTTATGTTTTATAAGCATTTTTAATTTTATTGCTTAAATCGCATTTTCTCGGCGAGCTGAGCACTTTTTCTGAATTGTGCCGCTCCCGTCACTCTGGTTAGGTTGGCATCGAAAAAAACGCTCTCGGGTGCTTTAGAGTGCCGAGTTTATTACTGCGCATTAAGAAATGACCACCTCCAACGTTTGGTTTATGTTTTATAAGCATTTTTAATTTTATTGCTTAAATCGCATTTTCTCGGCGAGCTGAGCACTTTTTCTGAATTGTGCCGCTCCCGTCACTCTGGTTAGGTTGGCATCGAAAAAAACGCTATCGGGTGCTTTAGAGTGCCGAGTTATTCACTGCGCATGAAGAAATGACCACCTCCAACGTTTGGTTTATGTTTAATAAGCATTTTTAATTTTATTGCTTAAATCGCATTTTCTCGGCGAGCTGAGCACTTTTTCTGAATTGTGCCGCTCCCGTCACTCTGGTTAGGTTAGCATCGAAAAAAACGCTCTCGGGTGCTTTAGAGTGCCGAGTTTATTACTGCGCATTAAGAAATGACCACCTCCAACGTTTGGTTTATGTTTTATAAGCATTTTTAATTTTATTGCTTAAATCGCATTTTCTCGGCGAGCTGAGCACTTTTTCTGAATTGTGCCGCTCCCGTCACTCTGGTTAGGTTGGCATCGAAAAAAACGCTATCGGGTGCTTTAGAGTGCCGAGTTATTCACTGCGCATGAAGAAATGACCACCTCCAACGTTTGGTTTATGTTTAATAAGCATTTTTAATTTTATTGCTTAAATCGCATTTTCTCGGCGAGCTGAGCACTTTTTCTGAATTGTGCCGCTCCCGTCACTCTGGTTAGGTTGGCATCGAAAAAAACGCTCTCGGGTGCTTTAGAGTGCCGAGTTTATTACTGCGCATTAAGAAATGACCACCTCCAACGTTTGGTTTATGTTTTATAAGCATTTTTAATTTTATTGCTTAAATCGCATTTTCTCGGCGAGCTGAGCACTTTTTCTGAATTGTGCCGCTCCCGTCACTCTGGTTAGGTTGGCATCGAAAAAAACGCTCTCGGGTGCTTTAGAGTGCCGAGTTTATTACTGCGCATTAAGAAATGACCACCTCCAACGTTTGGTTTATGTTTTATAAGCATTTTTAATTTTATTGCTTAAATCGCATTTTCTCGGCGAGCTGAGCACTTTTTCTGAATTGTGCCGCTCCCGTCACTCTGGTTAGGTTGGCATCGAAAAAAACGCTATCGGGTGCTTTAGAGTGCCGAGTTATTCACTGCGCATGAAGAAATGACCACCTCCAACGTTTGGTTTATGTTTAATAAGCATTTTTAATTTTATTGCTTAAATCGAATTTTCTCGGCGAGCTGAGCACTTTTTCTGAATTGTGCCGCTCCCGTCACTCTGGTTAGGTTGGCATCGAAAAAAACGCTCTCGGGTGCTTTAGAGTGCCGAGTTTATTACTGCGCATTAAGAAATGACCACCTCCAACGTTTGGTTTATGTTTTATAAGCATTTTTAATTTTATTGCTTAAATCGCATTTTCTCGGCGAGCTGAGCACTTTTTCTGAATTGTGCCGCTCCCGTCACTCTGGTTAGGTTGGCATCGAAAAAAACGCTCTCGGGTGCTTTAGAGTGCCGAGTTTATTACTGCGCATTAAGAAATGACCACCTCCAACGTTTGGTTTATGTTTTATAAGCATTTTTAATTTTATTGCTTAAATCGCATTTTCTCGGCGAGCTGAGCACTTTTTCTGAATTGTGCCGCTCCCGTCACTCTGGTTAGGTTGGCATCGAAAAAAACGCTCTCGGGTGCTTTAGAGTGCCGAGTTTATCACTGCGCATGAAGAAATGACCACCTCCAACGTTTGGTTTATGTTTTATAAGCATTTTTAATTTTATTGCTTAAATCGCATTTTCTCGGCGAGCTGAGCACTTTTTCTGAATTGTGCCGCTCCCGTCACTCTGGTTAGGTTGGCATCGAAAAAAACGCTCTCGGGTGCTTTAGAGTGCCGAGTTTATCACTGCGCATGAAGAAATGACCACCTCCAACGTTTGGTTTATGTTTAATAAGCATTTTTAATTTTATTGCTTAAATCGCGTTTTCTCGGCGAGCTGAGCACTTTTTCTGAATTGTGCCGCTCCCGTCACTCTGGTTAGGTTGGCATCGAAAAAAACGCTCTCGGGTGCTTTAGAGTGCCGAGTTTATCACTGCGCATGAAGAAATGACCACCTCCAACGTTTGGTTTATGTTTTATAAGCATTTTTAATTTTATTGCTTAAATCGCATTTTCTCGGCGAGCTGAGCACTTTTTCTGAATTGTGCCGCTCCCGTCACTCTGGTTAGGTTGGCATCGAAAAAAAACGCTCTCGGGTGCTTTAGAGTGCCGAGTTTATCACTGCGCATGAAGAAATGACCACCTCCAACGTTTGGTTTATGTTTTATAAGCATTTTTAATTTTATTGCTTAAATCGCATTTTCTCGGCGAGCTGAGCGGTTTTTCTGAATTGCGCCGCTCCCGTCACTCTGGTTAGGTTGGCATCGAAAAAAACGCTCTCGGGTGCTCTAGAGTGCCGAGTTTATTACTGCGCATTAAGAAATGACCACCTCCAACGTTTGGTTTATGTTTTATAAGCATTTTTAATTTTATTGCTTAAATCGCATTTTCTCGGCGAGCTGAGCACTTTTTCTGAATTGTGCCGCTCCCGTCACTCTGGTTAGGTTGGCATCGAAAAAAACGCTCTCGGGTGCTTTAGAGTGCCGAGGTTATTACTGCGCATTAAGAAATGACCACCTCCAACGTTTGGTTTATGTTTTATAAGCATTTTTAATTTTATTGCTTAAATCGCATTTTCTCGGCGAGCTGAGCACTTTTTCTGAATTGTGCCGCTCCCGTCACTCTGGTTAGGTTGGCATCGAAAAAAACGCTCTCGGGTGCTTTAGAGTGCCGAGTTATACACTGCGCATGAAGAAATGACCACCTCCAACGTTTGGTTTATGTTTTATAAGCATTTTTAATTTTATTGCTTAAATCGCATTTTCTCGGCGAGCTGAGCACTTTTTCTGAATTGTGCCGCTCCCGTCACTCTGGTTAGGTTGGCATCGAAAAAAACGCTCTCGGGTGCTTTAGAGTGCCGAGTTTATCACTGCGCATGAAGAAATGACCACCTCCAACGTTTGGTTTATGTTTTATAAGCATTTTTAATTTTATTGCTTAAATCGCATTTTCTCGGCGAGCTGAGCGCTTTTTCTGAATTGTGCCGCTCCCGTCACTCTGGTTAGGTTGGCATCGAAAAAAACGCTCTCGGGTGCTTTAGAGTGCCGAGTTATTCACTGCGCATGAAGAAATGACCACCTCCAATGTTTGGTTTATGTTTAATAAGCATTTTTAATTTTATTGCTTAAATCGCATTTTCTCGGCGAGCTGAGCGCTTTTTCTGAATTGTGCCGCTCCCGTCACTCTGGTTAGGTTGGCATCGAAAAAAACGCTCTCGGGTGCTTTAGAGTGCCGAGTTATTCACTGCGCATGAAGAAATGACCACCTCCAACGTTTGGTTTATGTTTAATAAGCATTTTTAATTTTATTGCTTAAATCGCATTTTCTCGGCGAGCTGAGCACTTTTTCTGAATTGTGCCGCTCCCGTCACTCTGGTTAGGTTGGCATCGAAAAAAACGCTCTCGGGTGCTTTAGAGTGCCGAGTTTATTACTGCGCATTAGGAAATGACCACCTCCAACGTTTGGTTTATGTTTTATAAGCATTTTTAATTTTATTGCTTAAATCGCATTTTCTCGGCGAGCTGAGCGCTTTTTCTGAATTGTGCCGCTCCCGTCACTCTGGTTAGGTTGGCATCGAAAAAAACGCTCTCGGGTGCTTTAGAGTGCCGAGTTTATTACTGCGCATTAAGAAATGACCACCTCCAACGTTTGGTTTATGTTTTATAAGCATTTTTAATTTTATTGCTTAAATCGCATTTTCTCGGCGAGCTGAGCACTTTTTCTGAATTGTGCCGTCCCGTCACTCTGGTTAGGTTGGCATCGAAAAAAACGCTCACGGGTGCTTTAGAGTGCCGAGTTTATTACTGCGCATTAAGAAATGACCACCTCCAACGTTTGGTTTATGTTTTATAAGCATTTTTAATTTTATTGCTTAAATCGCATTTTCTCGGCGAGCTGAGCACTTTTTCTGAATTGTGCCGCTCCCGTCACTCTGGTTAGGTTGGCATCGAAAAAAACGCTCTCGGGTGCTTTAGAGTGCCGAGTTATTCACTGCGCATGGAGGAATGACCACCTCCAACGTTTGGTTTATGTTTTATAAGCATTTTTAATTGTATTGCTTAAATCGCATTTTCTCGGCGAGCTGAGCACTTTTTCTGAATTGTGCCGCTCCCGTCACTCTGGTTAGGTTGGCATCGAAAAAAACGCTCTCGGGTGCTTTAGAGTGCCGAGTTTATCACTGCGCATGAAGAAATGACCACCTCCAACGTTTGGTTTATGTTTTATAAGCATTTTTAATTTTATTGCTTAAATCGCATTTTCTCGCCGAGCTGAGCGCTTTTTCTGAATTGTGCCGCTCCCGTCACTCTGGTTAGGTTGGCATCGAAAAAAACGCTCTCGGGTGCTTTAGAGTGCCGAGTTATTCACTGCGCATGAAGAAATGACCACCTCCAACGTTTGGTTTATGTTTAATAAGCATTTTTAATTTTATTGCTTAAATCGCATTTTCTCGGCGAGCTGAGCGCTTTTTCTGAATTGTGCCGCTCCCGTCACTCTGGTTAGGTTGGCATCGAAAAAAACGCTCTCGGGTGCTTTAGAGTGCCGAGTTATTCACTGCGCATGAAGAAATGACCACCTCCACCGTTTGGTTTATGTTTAATAAGCATTTTTAATTTTATTGCTTAAATCGCATTTTCTCGGCGAGCTGAGCACTTTTTCTGAATTGTGCCGCTCCCGTCACTCTGGTTAGGTTGGCATCGAAAAAAACGCTCTCGGGTGCTTTAGAGTGCCGAGTTTATTACTGCGCATTAAGAAATGACCACCTCCAACGTTTGGTTTATGTTTTATAAGCATTTTTAATTTTATTGCTTAAATCGCATTTTCTCGGCGAGCTGAGCACTTTTTCTGAATTGTGCCGCTCCCGTCACTCTGGTTAGGTTGGCATCGAAAAAAACGCTCTCGGGTGCTTTAGAGTGCCGAGTTATTCACTGCGCACGAAGAAATGACCACCTCCAACGTTTGGTTTATGTTTTATAAGCATTTTTAATTTTATTGCTTAAATCGCATTTTCTCGGCGAGCTGAGCGCTTTTTATGAATTGTGCCGCTCCCGTCACTCTGGTTAGGTTGGCATCGAAAAAAACGCTCTCGGGTGCTTTAGAGTGCCGAGTTTATTACTGCGCATTAAGAAATGACCACCTCCAACGTGTGGTTTATGTTTTATAAGCATTTTTAATTTTATTGCTTAAATCGCATTTTCTCGGCGAGCTGAGCACTTTTTCTGAATTGTGCCGCTCCCGTCACTCTGGTTAGGTTGGCATCGAAAAAAACGCTCTCGGGTGCTTTAGAGTGCCGAGTTTATTACTGCGCATTAAGAAATGACCACCTCCAACGTTTGGTTTATGTTTTATAAGCATTTTTAATTTTATTGCTTAAATCGCATTTTCTCGGCGAGCTGAGCACTTTTTCTGAATTGTGCCGCTCCCGTCACTCTGGTTAGGTTGGCATCGAAAAAAACGCTATCGGGTGCTTTAGAGTGCCGAGTTATTCACTGCGCATGAAGAAATGACCACCTCCAACGTTTGGTTTATGTTTAATAAGCATTTTTAATTTTATTGCTTAAATCGCATTTTCTCGGCGAGCTGAGCACTTTTTCTGAATTGTGCCGCTCCCGTCACTCTGGTTAGGTTGGCATCGAAAAAAACGCTCTCGGGTGCTTTAGAGTGCCGAGTTTATTACTGCGCATTAAGAAATGACCACCTCCAACGTTTGGTTTATGTTTTATAAGCATTTTTAATTTTATTGCTTAAATCGCATTTTCTCGGCGAGCTGAGCACTTTTTCTGAATTGTGCCGCTCCCGTCACTCTGGTTAGGTTGGCATCGAAAAAAACGCTATCGGGTGCTTTAGAGTGCCGAGTTATTCACTGCGCATGAAGAAATGACCACCTCCAACGTTTGGTTTATGTTTAATAAGCATTTTTAATTTTATTGCTTAAATCGCATTTTCTCGGCGAGCTGAGCACTTTTTCTGAATTGTGCCGCTCCCGTCACTCTGGTTAGGTTGGCATCGAAAAAAACGCTCTCGGGTGCTTTAGAGTGCCGAGTTTATTACTGCGCATTAAGAAATGACCACCTCCAACGTTTGGTTTATGTTTTATAAGCATTTTTAATTTTATTGCTTAAATCGCATTTTCTCGGCGAGCTGAGCACTTTTTCTGAATTGTGCCGCTCCCGTCACTCTGGTTAGGTTGGCATCGAAAAAAACGCTCTCGGGTGCTTTAGAGTGCCGAGTTTATTACTGCGCATTAAGAAATGACCACCTCCAACGTTTGGTTTATGTTTTATAAGCATTTTTAATTTTATTGCTTAAATCGCATTTTCTCGGCGAGCTGAGCGCTTTTTCTGAATTGTGCCGCTCCCGTCACTCTGGTTAGGTTGGCATCGAAAAAAACGCTCTCGGGTGCTTTAGAGTGCCGAGTTATTCACTGCGCATGAAGAAATGACCACCTCCAACGTTTGGTTTATGTTTAATAAGCATTTTTAATTTTATTGCTTAAATCGCATTTTCTCGGCGAGCTGAGCACTTTTTCTGAATTGTGCCGCTCCCGTCACTCTGGTTAGGTTGGCATCGAAAAAAACGCTCTCGGGTGCTTTAGAGTGCCGAGTTTATTACTGCGCATTAAGAAATGACCACCTCCAACGTTTGGTTTATGTTTTATAAGCATTTTTAATTTTATTGCTTAAATCGCATTTTCTCGGCGAGCTGAGCGCTTTTTCTGAATTGTGCCGCTCCCGTCACTCTGGTTAGGTTGGCATCGAAAAAAACGCTTTCGGGTGCTTTAGAGTGCCGAGTTATTCACTGCGCATGAAGAAATGACCACCTCCAACGTTTGGTTTATGTTTAATAAGCATTTTTAATTTTATTGCTTAAATCGCATTTTCTCGGCGAGCTGAGCACTTTTTCTGAATTGTGCCGCTCCCGTCACTCTGGTTAGGTTGGCATCGAAAAAAACGCTCTCGGGTGCTTTAGAGTGCCGAGTTTATTACTGCGCATTAAGAAATGACCACCTCCAACGTTTGGTTTATGTTTTATAAGCATTTTTAATTTTATTGCTTAAATCGCATTTTCTCGGCGAGCTGAGCACTTTTTCTGAATTGTGCCGCTCCCGTCACTCTGGTTAGGTTGGCATCGAAAAAAACGCTCTCGGGTGCTTTAGAGTGCCGAGTTTATCACTGCGCATGAAGAAATGACCACCTCCAACGTTTGGTTTATGTTTAATAAGCATTTTTAATTTTATTGCTTAAATCGCATTTTCTCGGCGAGCTGAGCACTTTTTCTGAATTGTGCCGCTCCTGTCACTCTGGTTAGGTTGGCATCGAAAAAAACGCTCTCGGGTGCTTTAGAGTGCCGACTTTATCACTGCGCATGAAGAAATGACCACCTCCAACGTTTGGTTTATGTTTTATAAGCATTTTTAATTTTATTGCTTAAATCGCATTTTCTCGGCGAGCTGAGCACTTTTTCTGAATTGTGCCGCGCCCGTCACTCTGGTTAGGTTGGCATCGAAAAAAACGCTCACGGGTGCTTTAGAGTGCCGAGTTTATTACTGCGCATTAAGAAATGACCACCTCCAACGTTTGGTTTATGTTTTATAAGCATTTTTAATTTTATTGCTTAAATCGCATTTTCTCGGCGAGCTGAGCACTTTTTCTGAATTGTGCCGCGCCCGTCACTCTGGTTAGGTTGGCATCGAAAAAAACGCTCACGGGTGCTTTAGAGTGCCGAGTTTATTACTGCGCATTAAGAAATGACCACCTCCAACGTTTGGTTTATGTTTTATAAGCATTTTTAATTTTATTGCTTAAATCGCATTTTCTCGGCGAGCTGAGCACTTTTTCTGAATTGTGCCGCTCCCGTCACTCTGGTTAGGTTGGCATCGAAAAAAACGCTCTCGGGTGCTTTAGAGTGCCGAGTTATTCACTGCGCATGAAGAAATGACCACCTCCAACGTTTGGTTTATGTTTTATAAGCATTTTTAATTTTATTGCTTAAATCGCATTTTCTCGGCGAGCTGAGCACTTTTTCTGAATTGTGCCGCTCCCGTCACTCTGGTTAGGTTGGCATCGAAAAAAACGCTCTCGGGTGCTTTAGAGTGCCGAGTTTATCACTGCGCATGAAGAAATGACCACCTCCAACGTTTGGTTTATGTTTTATAAGCATTTTTAATTTTATTGCTTAAATCGCATTTTCTCGGCGAGCTGAGCGCTTTTTCTGAATTGTGCCGCTCCCGTAACTCTGGTTAGGTTGGCATCGAAAAAAACGCTCTCGGGTGCTTTAGAGTGCCGAGTTTATCACTGCGCATGAAGAAATGACCACTTCCAACGTTTGGTTTATGTTTTATAAGCATTTTTAATTTTATTGCTTAAATCGCATTTTCTCGGCGAGCTGAGCACTTTTTCTGAATTGTGCCGCTCCCGTCACTCTGGTTAGGTTGGCATCGAAAAAAACGCTCTCGGGTGCTCTAGAGTGCCGAGTTTATTACTGCGCATTAAGAAATGACCACCTCCAACGTTTGGTTTATGTTTTATAAGCATTTTTAATTTTATTGCTTAAATCGCATTTTCTCGGCGAGCTGAGCACTTTTTCTGAATTGTGCCGCTCCCGTCACTCTGGTTAGGTTGGCATCGAAAAAAACGCTCTCGGGTGCTTTAGAGTGCCGAGTTATTCACTGCGCATGAAGAAATGACCACCTCCAACGTTTGGTTTATGTTTTATAAGCATTTTTAATTTTATTGCTTAAATCGCATTTTCTCGGCGAGCTGAGCACTTTTTCTGAATTGTGCCGCTCCCGTCACTCTGGTTAGGTTGGCATCGAAAAAAACGCTCTCGGGTGCTTTAGAGTGCCGAGTTTATCACTGCGCATGAAGAAATGACCACCTCCAACGTTTGGTTTATGTTTTATAAGCATTTTTAATTTTATTGCTTAAATCGCATTTTCTCGGCGAGCTGAGCGCTTTTTCTGAATTGTGCCGCTCCCGTCACTCTGGTTAGGTTGGCATCGAAAAAAACGCTCTCGGGTGCTTTAGAGTGCCGAGTTATTCACTGCGCATGAAGAAATGACCACCTCCAACGTTTGGTTTATGTTTAATAAGCATTTTTAATTTTATTGCTTAAATCGCATTTTCTTGGCGAGCTGAGCGCTTTTTCTGAATTGTGCCGCTCCCGTCACTCTGGTTAGGTTGGCATCGAAAAAAACGCTCTCGGGTGCTTTAGAGTGCCGAGTTATTCACTGCGCATGAAGAAATGACCACCTCCAACGTTTGGTTTATGTTTTATAAGCATTTTTAATTTTATTGCTTAAATCGCATTTTCTCGGCGAGCTGAGCGCTTTTTCTGAATTGTGCCGCTCCCGTCACTCTGGTTAGGTTGGCATCGAAAAAAACGCTCTCGGGTGCTTTAGAGTGCCGAGTTTATTACTGCGCATTAAGAAATGACCACCTCCAATGTTTGGTTTATGTTTTATAAGCATTTTTAATTTTATTGCTTAAATCGCATTTTCTCGGCGAGCTGAGCGCTTTTTCTGAATTGTGCCGCTCCCGTCACTCTGGTTAGGTTGGCATCGAAAAAAACGCTTTCGGGTGCTTTAGAGTGCCGAGTTATTCACTGCGCATGAAGAAATGACCACCTCCAACGTTTGGTTTATGTTTAATAAGCATTTTTAATTTTATTGCTTAAATCGCATTTTCTCGGCGAGCTGAGCACTTTTTCTGAATTGTGCCGCTCCCGTCACTCTGGTTAGGTTGGCATCGAAAAAAACGCTCTCGGGTGCTTTAGAGTGCCGAGTTTATTACTGCGCATTAAGAAATGACCACCTCCAACGTTTGGTTTATGTTTTATAAGCATTTTTAATTTTATTGCTTAAATCGCATTTTCTCGGCGAGCTGAGCACTTTTTCTGAATTGTGCCGCTCCCGTCACTCTGGTTAGGTTGGCATCGAAAAAAACGCTCTCGGGTGCTTTAGAGTGCCGAGTTTATCACTGCGCATGAAGAAATGACCACCTCCAACGTTTGGTTTATGTTTAATAAGCATTTTTAATTTTATTGCTTAAATCGCATTTTCTCGGCGAGCTGAGCACTTTTTCTGAATTGTGCCGCTCCTGTCACTCTGGTTAGGTTGGCATCGAAAAAAACGCTCTCGGGTGCTTTAGAGTGCCGACTTTATCACTGCGCATGAAGAAATGACCACCTCCAACGTTTGGTTTATGTTTTATAAGCATTTTTAATTTTATTGCTTAAATCGCATTTTCTCGGCGAGCTGAGCACTTTTTCTGAATTGTGCCGCGCCCGTCACTCTGGTTAGGTTGGCATCGAAAAAAACGCTCACGGGTGCTTTAGAGTGCCGAGTTTATTACTGCGCATTAAGAAATGACCACCTCCAACGTTTGGTTTATGTTTTATAAGCATTTTTAATTTTATTGCTTAAATCGCATTTTCTCGGCGAGCTGAGCACTTTTTCTGAATTGTGCCGCGCCCGTCACTCTGGTTAGGTTGGCATCGAAAAAAACGCTCACGGGTGCTTTAGAGTGCCGAGTTTATTACTGCGCATTAAGAAATGACCACCTCCAACGTTTGGTTTATGTTTTATAAGCATTTTTAATTTTATTGCTTAAATCGCATTTTCTCGGCGAGCTGAGCACTTTTTCTGAATTGTGCCGCTCCCGTCACTCTGGTTAGGTTGGCATCGAAAAAAACGCTCTCGGGTGCTTTAGAGTGCCGAGTTATTCACTGCGCATGAAGAAATGACCACCTCCAACGTTTGGTTTATGTTTTATAAGCATTTTTAATTTTATTGCTTAAATCGCATTTTCTCGGCGAGCTGAGCACTTTTTCTGAATTGTGCCGCTCCCGTCACTCTGGTTAGGTTGGCATCGAAAAAAACGCTCTCGGGTGCTTTAGAGTGCCGAGTTTATCACTGCGCATGAAGAAATGACCACCTCCAACGTTTGGTTTATGTTTTATAAGCATTTTTAATTTTATTGCTTAAATCGCATTTTCTCGGCGAGCTGAGCGCTTTTTCTGAATTGTGCCGCTCCCGTAACTCTGGTTAGGTTGGCATCGAAAAAAACGCTCTCGGGTGCTTTAGAGTGCCGAGTTTATCACTGCGCATGAAGAAATGACCACTTCCAACGTTTGGTTTATGTTTTATAAGCATTTTTAATTTTATTGCTTAAATCGCATTTTCTCGGCGAGCTGAGCACTTTTTCTGAATTGTGCCGCTCCCGTCACTCTGGTTAGGTTGGCATCGAAAAAAACGCTCTCGGGTGCTCTAGAGTGCCGAGTTTATTACTGCGCATTAAGAAATGACCACCTCCAACGTTTGGTTTATGTTTTATAAGCATTTTTAATTTTATTGCTTAAATCGCATTTTCTCGGCGAGCTGAGCACTTTTTCTGAATTGTGCCGCTCCCGTCACTCTGGTTAGGTTGGCATCGAAAAAAACGCTCTCGGGTGCTTTAGAGTGCCGAGTTATTCACTGCGCATGAAGAAATGACCACCTCCAACGTTTGGTTTATGTTTTATAAGCATTTTTAATTTTATTGCTTAAATCGCATTTTCTCGGCGAGCTGAGCACTTTTTCTGAATTGTGCCGCTCCCGTCACTCTGGTTAGGTTGGCATCGAAAAAAACGCTCTCGGGTGCTTTAGAGTGCCGAGTTTATCACTGCGCATGAAGAAATGACCACCTCCAACGTTTGGTTTATGTTTTATAAGCATTTTTAATTTTATTGCTTAAATCGCATTTTCTCGGCGAGCTGAGCGCTTTTTCTGAATTGTGCCGCTCCCGTCACTCTGGTTAGGTTGGCATCGAAAAAAACGCTCTCGGGTGCTTTAGAGTGCCGAGTTATTCACTGCGCATGAAGAAATGACCACCTCCAACGTTTGGTTTATGTTTAATAAGCATTTTTAATTTTATTGCTTAAATCGCATTTTCTCGGCGAGCTGAGCGCTTTTTCTGAATTGTGCCGCTCCCGTCACTCTGGTTAGGTTGGCATCGAAAAAAACGCTCTCGGGTGCTTTAGAGTGCCGAGTTATTCACTGCGCATGAAGAAATGACCACCTCCAACGTTTGGTTTATGTTTTATAAGCATTTTTAATTTTATTGCTTAAATCGCATTTTCTCGGCGAGCTGAGCGCTTTTTCTGAATTGTGCCGCTCCCGTCACTCTGGTTAGGTTGGCATCGAAAAAAACGCTCTCGGGTGCTTTAGAGTGCCGAGTTATTCACTGCGCATTAAGAAATGACCACCTCCAACGTTTGGTTTATGTTTAATAAGCATTTTTAATTTTATTGCTTAAATCGCATTTTCTCGGCGAGCTGAGCGCTTTTTCTGAATTGTGCCGCTCCCGTCACTCTGGTTAGGTTGGCATCGAAAAAAACGCTCTCGGGTGCTTTAGAGTGCCGAGTTTGTCATGCGCATGAAGAAATGACCACCTCCAACGTTTGGTTTATGTTTTATAAGCATTTTTAATTTTATTGCTTAAATCGCATTTTCTCGGCGAGCTGAGCGCTTTTTCTGAATTGTGCCGCTCCCGTCACTCTGGTTAGGTTGGCATCGAAAAAAACGCTCTCGGGTGCTTTAGAGTGCCGAGTTATTCACTGCGCATGAAGAAATGACCACCTCCAACGTTTGGTTTATGTTTAATAAGCATTTTTAATTTTATTGCTTAAATCGCATTTTCTCGGCGAGCTGAGCGCTTTTTCTGAATTGTGCCGCTCCCGTCACTCTGGTTAGGTTGGCATCGAAAAAAACGCTCTCGGGTGCTTTAGAGTGCCGAGTTATTCACTGCGCATGAAGAAATGACCACCTCCAACGTTTGGTTTATGTTTAATAAGCATTTTTAATTTTATTGCTTAAATCGCATTTTCTCGGCGAGCTGAGCACTTTTTCTGAATTGTGCCGCTCCCGTCACTCTGGTTAGGTTGGCATCGAAAAAAACGCTCTCGGGTGCTTTAGAGTGCCGAGTTTATTACTACGCATTAAGAAATGACCACCTCCAACGTTTGGTTTATGTTTTATAAGCATTTTTAATTTTATTGCTTAAATCGCATTTTCTCGGCGAGCTGAGCACTTTTTCTGAATTGTGCCGCTCCCGTCACTCTGGTTAGGTTGGCATCGAAAAAAACGCTCTCGGGTGCTTTAGAGTGCCGAGTTATTCACTGCGCACGAAGAAATGACCACCTCCAACGTTTGGTTTATGTTTTATAAGCATTTTTAATTTTATTGCTTAAATCGCATTTTCTCGGCGAGCTGAGCGCTTTTTCTGAATTGTGCCGCTCCCGTCACTCTGGTTAGGTTGGCATCGAAAAAAACGCTCTCGGGTGCTTTAGAGTGCCGAGTTTATTACTGCGCATTAAGAAATGACCACCTCCAACGTTTGGTTTATGTTTTATAAGCATTTTTAATTTTATTGCTTAAATCGCATTTTCTCGGCGAGCTGAGCACTTTTTCTGAATTGTGCCGCTCCCGTCACTCTGGTTAGGTTGGCATCGAAAAAAACGCTCTCGGGTGCTTTAGAGTGCCGAGTTTATTACTGCGCATTAAGAAATGACCACCTCCAACGTTTGGTTTGTTAAAAATGGCTGTGATATCTACAGTTAATCACTGTATTAAACACAGTAACCTTACTGTGTATGATCTTTACAGTAAGTCGCTGTAATTGTTACAGTTAGACAGTGTAAACACGACAAAATCACAGTAGTATAAGTATTACAGTGGAAAACACAGTAGTTGAAGCATTACTGTAAGAAAAATCACAATAGCCAGTATTATACTGTAAATAGAAACGTAAGCTACTGTATTTTTATTGTCAATGTCGTTGATGAATGAACATTGAGAATTTATATTAACAGATTTTTATTTATATATATATATATATATATATATATATATAAATATATATATATATATATATATATATATATATATATATATATATATATATATATATATATATATATATATTATACATATTATCTGTTTATTTATTATTTATTCATCACTCTTACTATTGATTGTTTGAATGTTTGCCTTGTTTTTATATTGTGTCGCGTACTTGTATGTCTATCGTGTTATGTGTCTCGTCACCGTGGGATAGACAAAACGTCATTTCGCTCTCTTTGTGTGTTGTGACATGAGGAGAGATTGACAATAAAGCTGACTTTGACTTTAAGGTTTTGACTTTGATATATATATATATATATATATATATATATATATATATATATATATATATATATATATATATATATATATATATATATATATATATATATATATATATATATATATATATATATATATATATATCATAATGAAATCAATAATTATCATATAAATATCATATAAAAATTATGACTTTAATAATCATTATGTCATAATGACTTACCATGGCATTTTTTTTATTCCTAGCATTAGTTTTTTTCCGTTTTCTTTTTCACTGGCGGGTATGGGGTGACATGGGCTGACATGAATTTATCCAATGAGGATCGAGTGTGTTCAACGGTCCTGCTTTGAATGGCCAATCAGGTCAAAGTAAAGGGGACAAATCGCGATCACAGCGCTTGCATCTCTGGCTCCGACAACAACTTTTCTTATAAGACCTTGTCTTGTATTGTGTGTTTTTTTGTTGTGTTTCTATGTGTTTGCGTCGTCTGCGTTCATTTGTTTCACTTTGGCTGCGAAAACGGCACCGAGAGAGCGCTGTTTTTCGATCGCGAGAGAGAGGGCAGACAGAGCTAGCTACTGGTAACGTTAACTGTTAGCTAGCTTGTGATAGCAGTAACTTTAACTGACCAGATTGTCTTTTTTTTAAACTTACTGAAGCCACAAAATGATATATGTATATATATACATGTAGTACTTGCTGCGACAGTACGATGGTCGTTACTGTGTTGTTATTTTATATTTTTATGCTGCGCAAGAGTATTTTCCCGCCTTTCTTTTTTTCTTCACCTTCTCCGCCTCCGTATGCGTTTTCCTTCGGGAGGCAGCACCACCAAGCACACGTCGCGACGTCCAGAAACTCGGTAAGTAGGACTACTATCACTATAAGTAATAAAATAAAATAGTAATACACAAGTAGTAATCAGTTTGCTTGCCATCAGTTACTATATATGCTCCTTTTATCTGTTTTATGTACAGCTTGTAAGATATGTATGCTCCCTGCCCTGTTTTTACAGTCATTCATGTGAACCAGATCATTTATAAAATGGACTGCTGTGAAATATGATTTTTGTTATGTCTGACTTTAAGGAGAGACAATCCTGACTGCAAAAAAATGGATGCTGTCGATCGAGGGGAGGGTCATAATCCCACCTGCTGCTCACGTGGCTGACTTCACCACTGTCTTGGCCACTCTCTTCGCCTGTTACTATGTTTTCAACCTAGAGTATCAGGTGGAAACCTGCACAACTTTGGAATTTATTCAGAGGTATTAACCGATAAAATTATAAATTAACTTTATTCCCACTGGCATTTTCTATATCTCTTTGATAATTGCAATTGTCTCAACCTCTAACTCATTTCATATGTTTTTGGTCAGGATTAATCCTGACTCCACCAAGTGCAGTGCCAAGGAGCAGATGCGCCGGAAGACTGGGAGAGTGGTGAGGAGAAAGACTTGATACATGAACCCCCATGTGATCTCCTTCATCATGGAGTTCATGAAGGCTTCACTTCATGGAGGCTAACTGACTAGATACAGGTGAGGTTCAGATAAGGGTCACAACTAATTTGCATATCAGCTGTTTCAATGCAGAGATTTATTTTCTCTCCGATCTAACTTGCGACATATTCAAATCGATTTTTAATCATCTCATGAGTAATCGTTACATCCCTACTAATAATATAACTCCAACCTTGCTAATTGCATGAGTGTTCCTGCAGCCATGTGACACACTTCCTATCAGGAACAAGTATCTTGACATGACAACGACATCACCATCATCTTAATGTATTTTCTTCTTTAATTTCAGGGCTCCTGTTTTGTCCAAGCCCAAGGAAGTTTTGTCTAAAAGGTTTGGTAATGTGCTTTATGTTCCTGTTCACAAAAAAAATAAATAACCCTGTTAACAAATTTCTTGTTGTCTGTTGTTAATTGAAATATTTTAGAATATGGGTCATTCTATTAATGATTAATACTAAATCACTGATTCAGCATTTAAATTGTACAGTGAGAAACTCAATTTACAATGATTACCTGGTACCTACTGTTACTGCATTGCCATATACAATACCGTTCATTTGTTTGTACAGTAAATAAACCAGTTATTTAAAGGCAACTGAAAGCGCGGTATTTCATTGATATTTATTCTGCAGTTAAGCAACTAATACTGTAAATGCAAATAAAATCAGTTTTTAATTTTTTAGTATACAGTTAAAACATCTAACTGTAAATAAAACTGAAATCACAGTATTTAAATGTTATTTTGTATACAGTTAAACAACTAATACTGTAAACGCAACTGGAATCACAGTATTTAATTGTTATTTAGCATACAGTTAAAACATCTAATACTATAAATCCAACTGAAATCACAGTATTTAACTGTTATTTAGTCCACAGTTAAAACATCTAATACTGTAAATACAGCCAAAATCACAGTATTTAACTGGTTTTTGCTTTACAGTAAATACAATAATACTGTAAATAGGGAATACAGTATATCTACTGTAAAACGTCTTTACAGTAAGTTACTGGTTACTAGCTGCCAGTTAATTACTGTAAATTTCTCGGAAATTTTTTTACAAATCGCATTTTCTCGGCGAGCTGAGCACTTTTTCTGAATTGTGCCGCTCCCGTCACTCTGGTTAGGTTGGCATCGAAAAAAACGCTATCGGGTGCTTTAGAGTGCCGAGTTATTCACTGCGCATGAAGAAATGACCACCTCCAACGTTTGGTTTATGTTTAATAAGCATTTTTAATTTTATTGCTTAAATCGCATTTTCTCGGCGAGCTGAGCACTTTTTCTGAATTGTGCCGCTCCCGTCACTCTGGTTAGGTTGGCATCGAAAAAAACGCTCTCGGGTGCTTTAGAGTGCCGAGTTTATTACTGCGCATTAAGAAATGACCACCTCCAACGTTTGGTTTATGTTTTATAAGCATTTTTAATTTTATTGCTTAAATCGCATTTTCTCGGCGAGCTGAGCACTTTTTCTGAATTGTGCCGCTCCCGTCACTCTGGTTAGGTTGGCATCGAAAAAAACGCTCTCGGGTGCTTTAGAGTGCCGAGTTTATTACTGCGCATTAAGAAATGACCACCTCCAACGTTTGGTTTATGTTTTATAAGCATTTTTAATTTTATTGCTTAAATCGCATTTTCTCGGCGAGCTGAGCGCTTTTTCTGAATTGTGCCGCTCCCGTCACTCTGGTTAGGTTGGCATCGAAAAAAACGCTTTCGGGTGCTTTAGAGTGCCGAGTTATTCACTGCGCATGAAGAAATGACCACCTCCAACGTTTGGTTTATGTTTAATAAGCATTTTTAATTTTATTGCTTAAATCGCATTTTCTCGGCGAGCTGAGCACTTTTTCTGAATTGTGCCGCTCCCGTCACTCTGGTTAGGTTGGCATCGAAAAAAACGCTCTCGGGTGCTTTAGAGTGCCGAGTTTATTACTGCGCATTAAGAAATGACCACCTCCAACGTTTGGTTTATGTTTTATAAGCATTTTTAATTTTATTGCTTAAATCGCATTTTCTCGGCGAGCTGAGCGCTTTTTCTGAATTGTGCCGCTCCCGTCACTCTGGTTAGGTTGGCATCGAAAAAAACGCTTTCGGGTGCTTTAGAGTGCCGAGTTATTCACTGCGCATGAAGAAATGACCACCTCCAACGTTTGGTTTATGTTTAATAAGCATTTTTAATTTTATTGCTTAAATCGCATTTTCTCGGCGAGCTGAGCACTTTTTCTGAATTGTGCCGCTCCCGTCACTCTGGTTAGGTTGGCATCGAAAAAAACGCTCTCGGGTGCTTTAGAGTGCCGAGTTTATTACTGCGCATTAAGAAATGACCACCTCCAACGTTTGGTTTATGTTTTATAAGCATTTTTAATTTTATTGCTTAAATCGCATTTTCTCGGCGAGCTGAGCACTTTTTCTGAATTGTGCCGCTCCCGTCACTCTGGTTAGGTTGGCATCGAAAAAAACGCTCTCGGGTGCTTTAGAGTGCCGAGTTTATCACTGCGCATGAAGAAATGACCACCTCCAACGTTTGGTTTATGTTTAATAAGCATTTTTAATTTTATTGCTTAAATCGCATTTTCTCGGCGAGCTGAGCACTTTTTCTGAATTGTGCCGCTCCTGTCACTCTGGTTATAGGTTGGCATCGAAAAAAACGCTCTCGGGTGCTTTAGAGTGCCGACTTTATCACTGCGCATGAAGAAATGACCACCTCCAACGTTTGGTTTATGTTTTATAAGCATTTTTAATTTTATTGCTTAAATCGCATTTTCTCGGCGAGCTGAGCACTTTTTCTGAATTGTGCCGCGCCCGTCACTCTGGTTAGGTTGGCATCGAAAAAAACGCTCACGGGTGCTTTAGAGTGCCGAGTTTATTACTGCGCATTAAGAAATGACCACCTCCAACGTTTGGTTTATGTTTTATAAGCATTTTTAATTTTATTTCTTAAATCGCATTTTCTCGGCGAGCTGAGCACTTTTTCTGAATTGTGCCGCGCCCGTCACTCTGGTTAGGTTGGCATCGAAAAAAACGCTCACGGGTGCTTTAGAGTGCCGAGTTTATTACTGCGCATTAAGAAATGACCACCTCCAACGTTTGGTTTATGTTTTATAAGCATTTTTAATTTTATTGCTTAAATCGCATTTTCTCGGCGAGCTGAGCACTTTTTCTGAATTGTGCCGCTCCCGTCACTCTGGTTAGGTTGGCATCGAAAAAAACGCTCTCGGGTGCTTTAGAGTGCCGAGTTATTCACTGCGCATGAAGAAATGACCACCTCCAACGTTTGGTTTATGTTTTATAAGCATTTTTAATTTTATTGCTTAAATCGCATTTTCTCGGCGAGCTGAGCACTTTTTCTGAATTGTGCCGCTCCCGTCACTCTGGTTAGGTTGGCATCGAAAAAAACGCTCTCGGGTGCTTTAGAGTGCCGAGTTTATCACTGCGCATGAAGAAATGACCACCTCCAACGTTTGGTTTATGTTTTATAAGCATTTTTAATTTTATTGCTTAAATCGCATTTTCTCGGCGAGCTGAGCGCTTTTTCTGAATTGTGCCGCTCCCGTAACTCTGGTTAGGTTGGCATCGAAAAAAACGCTCTCGGGTGCTTTAGAGTGCCGAGTTTATCACTGCGCATGAAGAAATGACCACTTCCAACGTTTGGTTTATGTTTTATAAGCATTTTTAATTTTATTGCTTAAATCGCATTTTCTCGGCGAGCTGAGCACTTTTTCTGAATTGTGCCGCTCCCGTCACTCTGGTTAGGTTGGCATCGAAAAAAACGCTCTCGGGTGCTCTAGAGTGCCGAGTTTATTACTGCGCATTAAGAAATGACCACCTCCAACGTTTGGTTTATGTTTTATAAGCATTTTTAATTTTATTGCTTAAATCGCATTTTCTCGGCGAGCTGAGCACTTTTTCTGAATTGTGCCGCTCCCGTCACTCTGGTTAGGTTGGCATCGAAAAAAACGCTCTCGGGTGCTTTAGAGTGCCGAGTTATTCACTGCGCATGAAGAAATGACCACCTCCAACGTTTGGTTTATGTTTTATAAGCATTTTTAATTTTATTGCTTAAATCGCATTTTCTCGGCGAGCTGAGCACTTTTTCTGAATTGTGCCGCTCCCGTCACTCTGGTTAGGTTGGCATCGAAAAAAACGCTCTCGGGTGCTTTAGAGTGCCGAGTTTATCACTGCGCATGAAGAAATGACCACCTCCAACGTTTGGTTTATGTTTTATAAGCATTTTTAATTTTATTGCTTAAATCGCATTTTCTCGGCGAGCTGAGCGCTTTTTCTGAATTGTGCCGCTCCCGTCACTCTGGTTAGGTTGGCATCGAAAAAAACGCTCTCGGGTGCTTTAGAGTGCCGAGTTATTCACTGCGCATGAAGAAATGACCACCTCCAACGTTTGGTTTATGTTTAATAAGCATTTTTAATTTTATTGCTTAAATCGCATTTTCTCGGCGAGCTGAGCGCTTTTTCTGAATTGTGCCGCTCCCGTCACTCTGGTTAGGTTGGCATCGAAAAAAACGCTCTCGGGTGCTTTAGAGTGCCGAGTTATTCACTGCGCATGAAGAAATGACCACCTCCAACGTTTGGTTTATGTTTTATAAGCATTTTTAATTTTATTGCTTAAATCGCATTTTCTCGGCGAGCTGAGCGCTTTTTCTGAATTGTGCCGCTCCCGTCACTCTGGTTAGGTTGGCATCGAAAAAAACGCTCTCGGGTGCTTTAGAGTGCCGAGTTATTCACTGCGCATTAAGAAATGACCACCTCCAACGTTTGGTTTATGTTTAATAAGCATTTTTAATTTTATTGCTTAAATCGCATTTTCTCGGCGAGCTGAGCGCTTTTTCTGAATTGTGCCGCTCCCGTCACTCTGGTTAGGTTGGCATCGAAAAAAACGCTCTCGGGTGCTTTAGAGTGCCGAGTTTATCACTGCGCATGAAGAAATGACCACCTCCAACGTTTGGTTTATGTTTTATAAGCATTTTTAATTTTATTGCTTAAATCGCATTTTCTCGGCGAGCTGAGCGCTTTTTCTGAATTGTGCCGCTCCCGTCACTCTGGTTAGGTTGGCATCGAAAAAAACGCTCTCGGGTGCTTTAGAGTGCCGAGTTATTCACTGCGCATGAAGAAATGACCACCTCCAACGTTTGGTTTATGTTTAATAAGCATTTTTAATTTTATTGCTTAAATCGCATTTTCTCGGCGAGCTGAGCGCTTTTTCTGAATTGTGCCGCTCCCGTCACTCTGGTTAGGTTGGCATCGAAAAAAACGCTCTCGGGTGCTTTAGAGTGCCGAGTTATTCACTGCGCTTGAAGAAATGACCACCTCCAACGTTTGGTTTATGTTTAATAAGCATTTTTAATTTTATTGCTTAAATCGCATTTTCTCGGCGAGCTGAGCACTTTTTCTGAATTGTGCCGCTCCCGTCACTCTGGTTAGGTTGGCATCGAAAAAAACGCTCTCGGGTGCTTTAGAGTGCCGAGTTTATTACTACGCATTAAGAAATGACCACCTCCAACGTTTGGTTTATGTTTTATAAGCATTTTTAATTTTATTGCTTAAATCGCATTTTCTCGGCGAGCTGAGCACTTTTTCTGAATTGTGCCGCTCCCGTCACTCTGGTTAGGTTGGCATCGAAAAAAACGCTCTCGGGTGCTTTAGAGTGCCGAGTTATTCACTGCGCACGAAGAAATGACCACCTCCAACGTTTGGTTTATGTTTTATAAGCATTTTTAATTTTATTGCTTAAATCGCATTTTCTCGGCGAGCTGAGCGCTTTTTCTGAATTGTGCCGCTCCCGTCACTCTGGTTAGGTTGGCATCGAAAAAAACGCTCTCGGGTGCTTTAGAGTGCCGAGTTTATTACTGCGCATTAAGAAATGACCACCTCCAACGTTTGGTTTATGTTTTATAAGCATTTTTAATTTTATTGCTTAAATCGCATTTTCTCGGCGAGCTGAGCACTTTTTCTGAATTGTGCCGCTCCCGTCACTCTGGTTAGGTTGGCATCGAAAAAAACGCTCTCGGGTGCTTTAGAGTGCCGAGTTTATTACTGCGCATTAAGAAATGACCACCTCCAACGTTTGGTTTGTTAAAAATGGCTGTGATATCTACAGTTAATCACTGTATTAAACACAGTAACCTTACTGTGTATGATCTTTACAGTAAGTCGCTGTAATTGTTACAGTTAGACAGTGTAAACACGACAAAATCACAGTAGTATAAGTATTACAGTGGAAAACACAGTAGTTGAAGCATTACTGTAAGAAAAATCACAATAGCCAGTATTATACTGTAAATAGAAACGTAAGCTACTGTATTTTTATTGTCAATGTCGTTGATGAATGAACATTGAGAATTTATATTAACAGATTTTTATTTATATATATATATATATATATATATATATATATATATATATATATATATATATATATATATATATATATATATATATATATATATATATATATATATATTATCTGTTTATTTATTATTTATTCATCACTCTTACTATTGATTGTTTGAATGTTTGCCTTGTTTTTATATTGTGTCGCGTACTTGTATGTCTATCGTGTTATGTGTCTCGTCACCGTGGGATAGACAAAACGTCATTTCGCTCTCTTTGTGTGTTGTGACATGAGGAGAGATTGACAATAAAGCTGACTTTGACTTTAAGGTTTTGACTTTGATATATATATATATATATATATATATATATATATATATATATATATATATATATATATATATATATATATATATATATATATATATATATATATGTATATCATAATGAAATCAATAATTATCATATAAATATCATATAAAAATTATGACTTTAATAATCATTATGTCATAATGACTTACCATGGCATTTTTTTTATTCCTAGCATTAGTTTTTTTCCGTTTTCTTTTTCACTGGCGGGTATGGGGTGACATGGGCTGACATGAATTTATCCAATGAGGATCGAGTGTGTTCAACGGTCCTGCTTTGAATGGCCAATCAGGTCAAAGTAAAGGGGACAAATCGCGATCACAGCGCTTGCATCTCTGGCTCCGACAACAACTTTTCTTATAAGACCTTGTCTTGTATTGTGTGTTTTTTTGTTGTGTTTCTATGTGTTTGCGTCGTCTGCGTTCATTTGTTTCACTTTGGCTGCGAAAACGGCACCGAGAGAGCGCTGTTTTTCGATCGCGAGAGAGAGGGCAGACAGAGCTAGCTACTGGTAACGTTAACTGTTAGCTAGCTTGTGATAGCAGTAACTTTAACTGACCAGATTGTCTTTTTTTTAAACTTACTGAAGCCACAAAATGATATATGTATATATATACATGTAGTACTTGCTGCGACAGTACGATGGTCGTTACTGTGTCGTTATTTTATATTTTTATGCTGCGCAAGAGTATTTTCCCGCCTTTCTTTTTTTCTTCACCTTCTCCGCCTCCGTATGCGTTTTCCTTCGGGAGGCAGCACCACCAAGCACACGTCGCGACGTCCAGAAACTCGGTAAGTAGGACTACTATCACTATAAGTAATAAAATAAAATAGTAATACACAAGTAGTAATCAGTTTGCTTGCCATCAGTTACTATATATGCTCCTTTTATCTGTTTTATGTACAGCTTGTAAGATATGTATGCTCCCTGCCCTGTTTTTACAGTCATTCATGTGAACCAGATCATTTATAAAATGGACTGCTGTGAAATATGATTTTTGTTATGTCTGACTTTAAGGAGAGACAATCCTGACTGCAAAAAAATGGATGCTGTCGATCGAGGGGAGGGTCATAATCCCACCTGCTGCTCACGTGGCTGACTTCACCACTGTCTTGGCCACTCTCTTCGCCTGTTACTATGTTTTCAACCTAGAGTATCAGGTGGAAACCTGCACAACTTTGGAATTTATTCAGAGGTATTAACCGATAAAATTATAAATTAACTTTATTCCCACTGGCATTTTCTATATCTCTTTGATAATTGCAATTGTCTCAACCTCTAACTCATTTCATATGTTTTTGGTCAGGATTAATCCTGACTCCACCAAGTGCAGTGCCAAGGAGCAGATGAGCCGGAAGACTGGGAGAGTGGTGAGGAGAAAGACTTGATACATGAACCCCCATGTGATCTCCTTCATCATGGAGTTCATGAAGGCTTCACTTCATGGAGGCTAACTGACTAGATACAGGTGAGGTTCAGATAAGGGTCACAACTAATTTGCATATCAGCTGTTTCAATGCAGAGATTTATTTTCTCTCCGATCTAACTTGCGACATATTCAAATCGATTTTTAATCATCTCATGAGTAATCGTTACATCCCTACTAATAATATAACTCCAACCTTGCTAATTGCATGAGTGTTCCTGCAGCCATGTGACACACTTCCTATCAGGAACAAGTATCTTGACATGACAACGACATCACCATCATCTTAATGTATTTTCTTCTTTAATTTCAGGGCTCCTGTTTTGTCCAAGCCCAAGGAAGTTTTGTCTAAAAGGTTTGGTAATGTGCTTTATGTTCCTGTTCACAAAAAAAATAAATAACCCTGTTAACAAATTTCTTGTTGTCTGTTGTTAATTGAAATTTTTAGAATATGGGTCATTCTATTAATGATTAATACTAAATCACTGATTCAGCATTTAAATTGTACAGTGAGAAACTCAATTTACAATGATTACCTGGTACCTACTGTTACTGCATTGCCATATACAATACCGTTCATTTGTTTGTACAGTAAATAAACCAGTTATTTAAAGGCAACTGAAAGCGCGGTATTTCATTGATATTTATTCTGCAGTTAAGCAACTAATACTGTAAATGCAAATAAAATCAGTTTTTAATTTTTTAGTATACAGTTAAAACATCTAACTGTAAATAAAACTGAAATCACAGTATTTAAATGTTATTTTGTATACAGTTAAACAACTAATACTGTAAACGCAACTGGAATCACAGTATTTAATTGTTATTTAGCATACAGTTAAAACATCTAATACTATAAATCCAACTGAAATCACAGTATTTAACTGTTATTTAGTCCACAGTTAAAACATCTAATACTGTAAATACAGCCAAAATCACAGTATTTAACTGGTTTTTGCTTTACAGTAAATACAAAAATACTGTAAATAGGGAATACAGTATATCTACTGTAAAACGTCTTTACAGTAAGTTACTGGTTACTAGCTGCCAGTTAATTGCTGTAAATTTCTCGGAAATTTTTTTACAGCGCATTTTCTCGGCGAGCTGAGCACTTTTTCTGAATTGTGCCGCTCCCGTCACTCTGGTTAGGTTGGCATCGAAAAAAACGCTATCGGGTGCTTTAGAGTGCCGAGTTATTCACTGCGCATGAAGAAATGACCACCTCCAACGTTTGGTTTATGTTTAATAAGCATTTTTAATTTTATTGCTTAAATCGCATTTTCTCGGCGAGCTGAGCACTTTTTCTGAATTGTGCCGCTCCCGTCACTCTGGTTAGGTTGGCATCGAAAAAAACGCTCTCGGGTGCTTTAGAGTGCCGAGTTTATTACTGCGCATTAAGAAATGACCACCTCCAACGTTTGGTTTATGTTTTATAAGCATTTTTAATTTTATTGCTTAAATCGCATTTTCTCGGCGAGCTGAGCACTTTTTCTGAATTGTGCCGCTCCCGTCACTCTGGTTAGGTTGGCATCGAAAAAAACGCTCTCGGGTGCTTTAGAGTGCCGAGTTTATTACTGCGCATTAAGAAATGACCACCTCCAACGTTTGGTTTATGTTTTATAAGCATTTTTAATTTTATTGCTTAAATCGCATTTTCTCGGCGAGCTGAGCACTTTTTCTGAATTGTGCCGCTCCCGTCACTCTGGTTAGGTTGGCATCGAAAAAAACGCTATCGGGTGCTTTAGAGTGCCGAGTTATTCACTGCGCATGAAGAAATGACCACCTCCAACGTTTGGTTTATGTTTAATAAGCATTTTTAATTTTATTGCTTAAATCGCATTTTCTCGGCGAGCTGAGCGCTTTTTCTGAATTGTGCCGCTCCCGTCACTCTGGTTAGGTTGGCATCGAAAAAAACGCTCTCGGGTGCTTTAGAGTGCCGAGTTTATCACTGCGCATGAAGAAATGACCACCTCCAACGTTTGGTTTATGTTTTATAAGCATTTTTAATTTTATTGCTTAAATCGCATTTTCTCGGCGAGCTGAGCGCTTTTTCTGAATTGTGCCGCTCCCGTCACTCTGGTTAGGTTGGCATCGAAAAAAACGCTCTCGGGTGCTTTAGAGTGCCGAGTTATTCACTGCGCATGAAGAAATGACCACCTCCAACGTTTGGTTTATGTTTAATAAGCATTTTTAATTTTATTGCTTAAATCGCATTTTCTCGGCGAGCTGAGCACTTTTTCTGAATTGTGCCGCTCCCGTCACTCTGGTTAGGTTGGCATCGAAAAAAACGCTCTCGGGTGCTTTAGAGTGCCGAGTTTATTACTACGCATTAAGAAATGACCACCTCCAACGTTTGGTTTATGTTTTATAAGCATTTTTAATTTTATTGCTTAAATCGCATTTTCTCGGCGAGCTGAGCACTTTTTCTGAATTGTGCCGCTCCCGTCACTCTGGTTAGGTTGGCATCGAAAAAAACGCTCTCGGGTGCTTTAGAGTGCCGAGTTTATCACTGCGCATGAAGAAATGACCACCTCCAACGTTTGGTTTATGTTTAATAAGCATTTTTAATTTTATTGCTTAAATCGCATTTTCTCGGCGAGCTGAGCACTTTTTCTGAATTGTGCCGCTCCTGTCACTCTGGTTAGGTTGGCATCGAAAAAAACGCTCTCGGGTGCTTTAGAGTGCCGACTTTATCACTGCGCATGAAGAAATGACCACCTCCAACGTTTGGTTTATGTTTTATAAGCATTTTTAATTTTATTGCTTAAATCGCATTTTCTCGGCGAGCTGAGCACTTTTTCTGAATTGTGCCGCGCCCGTCACTCTGGTTAGGTTGGCATCGAAAAAAACGCTCACGGGTGCTTTAGAGTGCCGAGTTTATTACTGCGCATTAAGAAATGACCACCTCCAACGTTTGGTTTATGTTTTATAAGCATTTTTAATTTTATTGCTTAAATCGCATTTTCTCGGCGAGCTGAGCACTTTTTCTGAATTGTGCCGCGCCCGTCACTCTGGTTAGGTTGGCATCGAAAAAAACGCTCACGGGTGCTTTAGAGTGCCGAGTTTATTACTGCGCATTAAGAAATGACCACCTCCAACGTTTGGTTTATGTTTTATAAGCATTTTTAATTTTATTGCTTAAATCGCATTTTCTCGGCGAGCTGAGCACTTTTTCTGAATTGTGCCGCTCCCGTCACTCTGGTTAGGTTGGCATCGAAAAAAACGCTCTCGGGTGCTTTAGAGTGCCGAGTTATTCACTGCGCATGAAGAAATGACCACCTCCAACGTTTGGTTTATGTTTTATAAGCATTTTTAATTTTATTGCTTAAATCGCATTTTCTCGGCGAGCTGAGCACTTTTTCTGAATTGTGCCGCTCCCGTCACTCTGGTTAGGTTGGCATCGAAAAAAACGCTCTCGGGTGCTTTAGAGTGCCGAGTTTATCACTGCGCATGAAGAAATGACCACCTCCAACGTTTGGTTTATGTTTTATAAGCATTTTTAATTTTATTGCTTAAATCGCATTTTCTCGGCGAGCTGAGCGCTTTTTCTGAATTGTGCCGCTCCCGTAACTCTGGTTAGGTTGGCATCGAAAAAAACGCTCTCGGGTGCTTTAGAGTGCCGAGTTTATCACTGCGCATGAAGAAATGACCACTTCCAACGTTTGGTTTATGTTTTATAAGCATTTTTAATTTTATTGCTTAAATCGCATTTTCTCGGCGAGCTGAGCACTTTTTCTGAATTGTGCCGCTCCCGTCACTCTGGTTAGGTTGGCATCGAAAAAAACGCTCTCGGGTGCTCTAGAGTGCCGAGTTTATTACTGCGCATTAAGAAATGACCACCTCCAACGTTTGGTTTATGTTTTATAAGCATTTTTAATTTTATTGCTTAAATCGCATTTTCTCGGCGAGCTGAGCACTTTTTCTGAATTGTGCCGCTCCCGTCACTCTGGTTAGGTTGGCATCGAAAAAAACGCTCTCGGGTGCTTTAGAGTGCCGAGTTATTCACTGCGCATGAAGAAATGACCACCTCCAACGTTTGGTTTATGTTTTATAAGCATTTTTAATTTTATTGCTTAAATCGCATTTTCTCGGCGAGCTGAGCACTTTTTCTGAATTGTGCCGCTCCCGTCACTCTGGTTAGGTTGGCATCGAAAAAAACGCTCTCGGGTGCTTTAGAGTGCCGAGTTTATCACTGCGCATGAAGAAATGACCACCTCCAACGTTTGGTTTATGTTTTATAAGCATTTTTAATTTTATTGCTTAAATCGCATTTTCTCGGCGAGCTGAGCGCTTTTTCTGAATTGTGCCGCTCCCGTCACTCTGGTTAGGTTGGCATCGAAAAAAACGCTCTCGGGTGCTTTAGAGTGCCGAGTTATTCACTGCGCATGAAGAAATGACCACCTCCAACGTTTGGTTTATGTTTAATAAGCATTTTTAATTTTATTGCTTAAATCGCATTTTCTCGGCGAGCTGAGCGCTTTTTCTGAATTGTGCCGCTCCCGTCACTCTGGTTAGGTTGGCATCGAAAAAAACGCTCTCGGGTGCTTTAGAGTGCCGAGTTATTCACTGCGCATGAAGAAATGACCACCTCCAACGTTTGGTTTATGTTTTATAAGCATTTTTAATTTTATTGCTTAAATCGCATTTTCTCGGCGAGCTGAGCGCTTTTTCTGAATTGTGCCGCTCCCGTCACTCTGGTTAGGTTGGCATCGAAAAAAACGCTCTCGGGTGCTTTAGAGTGCCGAGTTATTCACTGCGCATTAAGAAATGACCACCTCCAACGTTTGGTTTATGTTTAATAAGCATTTTTAATTTTATTGCTTAAATCGCATTTTCTCGGCGAGCTGAGCGCTTTTTCTGAATTGTGCCGCTCCCGTCACTCTGGTTAGGTTGGCATCGAAAAAAACGCTCTCGGGTGCTTTAGAGTGCCGAGTTTATCACTGCGCATGAAGAAATGACCACCTCCAACGTTTGGTTTATGTTTTATAAGCATTTTTAATTTTATTGCTTAAATCGCATTTTCTCGGCGAGCTGAGCGCTTTTTCTGAATTGTGCCGCTCCCGTCACTCTGGTTAGGTTGGCATCGAAAAAAACGCTCTCGGGTGCTTTAGAGTGCCGAGTTATTCACTGCGCGTGAAGAAATGACCACCTCCAACGTTTGGTTTATGTTTAATAAGCATTTTTAATTTTATTGCTTAAATCGCATTTTCTCGGCGAGCTGAGCGCTTTTTCTGAATTGTGCCGCTCCCGTCACTCTGGTTAGGTTGGCATCGAAAAAAACGCTCTCGGGTGCTTTAGAGTGCCGAGTTATTCACTGCGCTTGAAGAAATGACCACCTCCAACGTTTGGTTTATGTTTAATAAGCATTTTTAATTTTATTGCTTAAATCGCATTTTCTCGGCGAGCTGAGCACTTTTTCTGAATTGTGCCGCTCCCGTCACTCTGGTTAGGTTGGCATCGAAAAAAACGCTCTCGGGTGCTTTAGAGTGCCGAGTTTATATATTCCGAGAAATTTACAGTAATTAACTGGCAGCTAGTAACCAGTAACTTACTGTAAAGACGTTTTACAGTAGATATACTGTATTCCCTATTTACAGTATTATTGTATTTACTGTAAAGCAAAAACCAGTTAAATACTGTGATTTTGGCTGTATTTACAGTATTAGATGTTTTAACTGTGGACTAAATAACAGTTAAATACTGTGATTTCAGTTGGATTTATAGTATTAGATGTTTTAACTGTATGCTAAATAACAATTAAATACTGTGATTCCAGTTGCGTTTACAGTATTAGTTGTTTAACTGTATACAAAATAACATTTAAATACTGTGATTTCAGTTTTATTTACAGTTAGATGTTTTAACTGTATACTAAAAAATTAAAAACTGATTTTATTTGCATTTACAGTATTAGTTGCTTAACTGCAGAATAAATATCAATGAAATACCGCGCTTTCAGTTGCCTTTAAATAACTGGTTTATTTACTGTACAAACAAATGAACGGTATTGTATATGGCAATGCAGTAACAGTAGGTACCAGGTAATCATTGTAAATTGAGTTTCTCACTGTACAATTTAAATGCTGAATCAGTGATTTAGTATTAATCATTAATAGAATGACCCATATTCTAAAATATTTCAATTAACAACAGACAACAAGAAATTTGTTAACAGGGTTATTTATTTTTTTTGTGAACAGGAACATAAAGCACATTACCAAACCTTTTAGACAAAACTTCCTTGGGCTTGGACAAAACAGGAGCCCTGAAATTAAAGAAGAAAATACATTAAGATGATGGTGATGTCGTTGTCATGTCAAGATACTTGTTCCTGATAGGAAGTGTGTCACATGGCTGCAGGAACACTCATGCAATTAGCAAGGTTGGAGTTATATTATTAGTAGGGATGTAACGATTACTCATGAGATGATTAAAAATCGATTTGAATATGTCGCAAGTTAGATCGGAGAGAAAATAAATCTCTGCATTGAAACAGCTGATATGCAAATTAGTTGTGACCCTTATCTGAACCTCACCTGTATCTAGTCAGTTAGCCTCCATGAAGTGAAGCCTTCATGAACTCCATGATGAAGGAGATCACATGGGGGTTCATGTATCAAGTCTTTCTCCTCACCACTCTCCCAGTCTTCCGGCTCATCTGCTCCTTGGCACTGCACTTGGTGGAGTCAGGATTAATCCTGACCAAAAACATATGAAATGAGTTAGAGGTTGAGACAATTGCAATTATCAAAGAGATATAGAAAATGCCAGTGGGAATAAAGTTAATTTATAATTTTATCGGTTAATACCTCTGAATAAATTCCAAAGTTGTGCAGGTTTCCACCTGATACTCTAGGTTGAAAACATAGTAACAGGCGAAGAGAGTGGCCAAGACAGTGGTGAAGTCAGCCACGTGAGCAGCAGGTGGGATTATGACCCTCCCCTCGATCGACAGCATCCATTTTTTTGCAGTCAGGATTGTCTCTCCTTAAAGTCAGACATAACAAAAATCATATTTCACAGCAGTCCATTTTATAAATGATCTGGTTCACATGAATGACTGTAAAAACAGGGCAGGGAGCATACATATCTTACAAGCTGTACATAAAACAGATAAAAGGAGCATATATAGTAACTGATGGCAAGCAAACTGATTACTACTTGTGTATTACTATTTTATTTTATTACTTATAGTGATAGTAGTCCTACTTACCGAGTTTCTGGACGTCGCGACGTGTGCTTGGTGGTGCTGCCTCCCGAAGGAAAACGCATACGGAGGCGGAGAAGGTGAAGAAAAAAAGAAAGGCGGGAAAATACTCTTGCGCAGCATAAAAATATAAAATAACGACACAGTAACGACCATCGTACTGTCGCAGCAAGTACTACATGTATATATATACATATATCATTTTGTGGCTTCAGTAAGTTTAAAAAAAAGACAATCTGGTCAGTTAAAGTTACTGCTATCACAAGCTAGCTAACAGTTAACGTTACCAGTAGCTAGCTCTGTCTGCCCTCTCTCTCGCGATCGAAAAACAGCGCTCTCTCGGTGCCGTTTTCGCAGCCAAAGTGAAACAAATGAACGCAGACGACGCAAACACATAGAAACACAACAAAAAAACACACAATACAAGACAAGGTCTTATAAGAAAAGTTGTTGTCGGAGCCAGAGATGCAAGCGCTGTGATCGCGATTTGTCCCCTTTACTTTGACCTGATTGGCCATTCAAAGCAGGACCGTTGAACACACTCGATCCTCATTGGATAAATTCATGTCAGCCCATGTCACCCCATACCCGCCAGTGAAAAAGAAAACGGAAAAAAACTAATGCTAGGAATAAAAAAAATGCCATGGTAAGTCATTATGACATAATGATTATTAAAGTCATAATTTTTATATGATATTTATATGATAATTATTGATTTCATTATGATATACATATATATATATATATATATATATATATATATATATATATATATATATATATATATATATATATATATATATATATATATATCAAAGTCAAAACCTTAAAGTCAAAGTCAGCTTTATTGTCAATCTCTCCTCATGTCACAACACACAAAGAGAGCGAAATGACGTTTTGTCTATCCCACGGTGACGAGACACATAACACGATAGACATACAAGTACGCGACACAATATAAAAACAAGGCAAACATTCAAACAATCAATAGTAAGAGTGATGAATAAATAATAAATAAACAGATAATATATATATATATATATATATATATATATATATATATATATATATATATATATATATATATATATATATATATATAAATAAAAATCTGTTAATATAAATTCTCAATGTTCATTCATCAACGACATTGACAATAAAAATACAGTAGCTTACGTTTCTATTTACAGTATAATACTGGCTATTGTGATTTTTCTTACAGTAATGCTTCAACTACTGTGTTTTCCACTGTAATACTTATACTACTGTGATTTTGTCGTGTTTACACTGTCTAACTGTAACAATTACAGCGACTTACTGTAAAGATCATACACAGTAAGGTTACTGTGTTTAATACAGTGATTAACTGTAGATATCACAGCCATTTTTAACAAACCAAACGTTGGAGGTGGTCATTTCTTAATGCGCAGTAATAAACTGGGCACTCTAAAGCACCCGAGAGCGTTTTTTTCGATGCCAACCTAACCAGAGTGACGGGAGCGGCACAATTCAGAAAAAGTGCTCAGCTCGCCGAGAAAATGCGATTTAAGCAATAAAATTAAAAATGCTTATAAAACATAAACCAAACGTTGGAGGTGGTCATTTCTTAATGCGCAGTAATAAACTCGGCACTCTAAAGCACCCGAGAGCGTTTTTTTCGATGCCAACCTAACCAGAGTGACGGGAGCGGCACAATTCAGAAAAAGCGCTCAGCTCGCCGAGAAAATGCGATTTAAGCAATAAAATTAAAAATGCTTATAAAACATAAACCAAACGTTGGAGGTGGTCATTTCTTCGTGCGCAGTGAATAACTCGGCACTCTAAAGCACCCGAGAGCGTTTTTTTCGATGCCAACCTAACCAGAGTGACGGGAGCGGCACAATTCAGAAAAAGTGCTCAGCTCGCCGAGAAAATGCGATTTAAGCAATAAAATTAAAAATGCTTATAAAACATAAACCAAACGTTGGAGGTGGTCATTTCTTAATGCGCGAGCTGAGCACTTTTTCTGAATTGTGCCGCTCCCGTCACTCTGGTTAGGTTGGCATCGAGAAAAACGCTATCGGGTGCTTTAGAGTGCCGAGTTATTCACTGCGCATGAAGAAAAGACCACCTCCAACGTTTGGTTTATGTTTAATAAGCATTTTTAATTTTATTGCTTAAATCGCATTTTCTCGGCGAGCTGAGCACTTTTTCTGAATTGTGCCGCTCCCGTCACTCTGGTTAGGTTGGCATCGAAAAAAACGCTCTCGGGTGCTTTAGAGTGCCGAGTTTACTGCGCATTAAAAAATGTCCACCTCCAACGTTTGGTTTATGTTTTATAAGCATTTTTAATTTTATTGCTTAAATCGCATTTTCTCGGCGAGCTGAGCACTTTTTCTGAATTGTGCCGCTCCCGTCACTCTGGTTAGGTTGGCATCGAAAAAAACGCTCTCGGGTGCTTTAGAGTGCCGAGTTTATTACTGCGCATTAAGAAATGACCACCTCCAACGTTTGGTTTATGTTTTATAAGCATTTTTAATTTTATTGCTTAAATCGCATTTTCTCGGCGAGCTGAGCACTTTTTCTGAATTGTGCCGCTCCCGTCACTCTGGTTAGGTTGGCATCGAAAAAAACGCTATCGGGTGCTTTAGAGTGCCGAGTTATTCACTGCGCATGAAGAAATGACCACCTCCAACGTTTGGTTTATGTTTAATAAGCATTTTTAATTTTATTGCTTAAATCGCATTTTCTCGGCGAGCTGAGCGCTTTTTCTGAATTGTGCCGCTCCCGTCACTCTGGTTAGGTTGGCATCGAAAAAAACGCTCTCGGGTGCTTTAGAGTGCCGAGTTTATCACTGCGCATGAAGAAATGACCACCTCCAACGTTTGTTTATGTTTTATAAGCATTTTTAATTTTATTGCTTAAATCGCATTTTCTCGGCGAGCTGAGCGCTTTTTCTGAATTGTGCCGCTCCCGTCACTCTGGTTAGGTTGGCATCGAAAAAAACGCTCTCGGGTGCTTTAGAGTGCCGAGTTATTCACTGCGCATGAAGAAATGACCACCTCCAACGTTTGGTTTATGTTTAATAAGCATTTTTAATTTTATTGCTTAAATCGCATTTTCTCGGCGAGCTGAGCACTTTTTCTGAATTGTGCCGCTCCCGTCACTCTGGTTAGGTTGGCATCGAAAAAAACGCTCTCGGGTGCTTTAGAGTGCCGAGTTTATTACTACGCATTAAGAAATGACCACCTCCAACGTTTGGTTTATGTTTTATAAGCATTTTTAATTTTATTGCTTAAATCGCATTTTCTCGGCGAGCTGAGCACTTTTTCTGAATTGTGCCGCTCCCGTCACTCTGGTTAGGTTGGCATCGAAAAAAACGCTCTCGGGTGCTTTAGGGTGCCGAGTTATTCACTGCGCACGAAGAAATGACCACCTCCAACGTTTGGTTTATGTTTTATAAGCATTTTTAATTTTATTGCTTAAATCGCATTTTCTCGGCGAGCTGAGCACTTTTTCTGAATTGTGCCGCTCCCGTCACTCTGGTTAGGTTGGCATCGAAAAAAACGCTCTCGGGTGCTTTAGAGTGCCGAGTTATTCACTGCGCATGAAGAAATGACCACCTCCAACGTTTGGTTTATGTTTTATAAGCATTTTTAATTTTATTGCTTAAATCGCATTTTCTCGGCGAGCTGAGCACTTTTTCTGAATTGTGCCGCTCCCGTCACTCTGGTTAGGTTGGCATCGAAAAAAACGCTCTCGGGTGCTTTAGAGTGCCGAGTTTATCACTGCGCATGAAGAAATGACCACCTCCAACGTTTGGTTTATGTTTTATAAGCATTTTTAATTTTATTGCTTAAATCGCATTTTCTCGGCGAGCTGAGCGCTTTTTCTGAATTGTGCCGCTCCCGTAACTCTGGTTAGGTTGGCATCGAAAAAAACGCTCTCGGGTGCTTTAGAGTGCCGAGTTTATCACTGCGCATGAAGAAATGACCACTTCCAACGTTTGGTTTATGTTTTATAAGCATTTTTAATTTTATTGCTTAAATCGCATTTTCTCGGCGAGCTGAGCACTTTTTCTGAATTGTGCCGCTCCCGTCACTCTGGTTAGGTTGGCATCGAAAAAAACGCTCTCGGGTGCTCTAGAGTGCCGAGTTTATTACTGCGCATTAAGAAATGACCACCTCCAACGTTTGGTTTATGTTTTATAAGCATTTTTAATTTTATTGCTTAAATCGCATTTTCTCGGCGAGCTGAGCACTTTTTCTGAATTGTGCCGCTCCCGTCACTCTGGTTAGGTTGGCATCGAAAAAAACGCTCTCGGGTGCTTTAGAGTGCCGAGTTATTCACTGCGCATGAAGAAATGACCACCTCCAACGTTTGGTTTATGTTTTATAAGCATTTTTAATTTTATTGCTTAAATCGCATTTTCTCGGCGAGCTGAGCACTTTTTCTGAATTGTGCCGCTCCCGTCACTCTGGTTAGGTTGGCATCGAAAAAAACGCTCTCGGGTGCTTTAGAGTGCCGAGTTTATCACTGCGCATGAAGAAATGACCACCTCCAACGTTTGGTTTATGTTTTATAAGCATTTTTAATTTTATTGCTTAAATCGCATTTTCTCGGCGAGCTGAGCGCTTTTTCTGAATTGTGCCGCTCCCGTCACTCTGGTTAGGTTGGCATCGAAAAAAACGCTCTCGGGTGCTTTAGAGTGCCGAGTTATTCACTGCGCATGAAGAAATGACCACCTCCAACGTTTGGTTTATGTTTAATAAGCATTTTTAATTTTATTGCTTAAATCGCATTTTCTCGGCGAGCTGAGCGCTTTTTCTGAATTGTGCCGCTCCCGTCACTCTGGTTAGGTTGGCATCGAAAAAAACGCTCTCGGGTGCTTTAGAGTGCCGAGTTATTCACTGCGCATGAAGAAATGACCACCTCCAACGTTTGGTTTATGTTTTATAAGCATTTTTAATTTTATTGCTTAAATCGCATTTTCTCGGCGAGCTGAGCGCTTTTTCTGAATTGTGCCGCTCCCGTCACTCTGGTTAGGTTGGCATCGAAAAAAACGCTCTCGGGTGCTTTAGAGTGCCGAGTTTATTACTGCGCATTAAGAAATGACCACCTCCAACGTTTGGTTTATGTTTTATAAGCATTTTTAATTTTATTGCTTAAATCGCATTTTCTCGGCGAGCTGAGCACTTTTTCTGAATTGTGCCGCTCCCGTCACTCTGGTTAGGTTGGCATCGAAAAAAACGCTCTCGGGTGCTTTAGAGTGCCGAGTTTATTACTGCGCATTAAGAAATGACCACCTCCAACGTTTGGTTTATGTTTTATAAGCATTTTTAATTTTATTGCTTAAATCGCATTTTCTCGGCGAGCTGAGCACTTTTTCTGAATTGTGCCGCTCCCGTCACTCTGGTTAGGTTGGCATCGAAAAAAACGCTATCGGGTGCTTTAGAGTGCCGAGTTATTCACTGCGCATGAAGAAATGACCACCTCCAACGTTTGGTTTATGTTTAATAAGCATTTTTAATTTTATTGCTTAAATCGCATTTTCTCGGCGAGCTGAGCGCTTTTTCTGAATTGTGCCGCTCCCGTCACTCTGGTTAGGTTGGCATCGAAAAAAACGCTCTCGGGTGCTTTAGAGTGCCGAGTTTACCACTGCGCATGAAGAAATGACCACCTCCAACGTTTGGTTTATGTTTTATAAGCATTTTTAATTTTATTGCTTAAATCGCATTTTCTCGGCGAGCTGAGCGCTTTTTCTGAATTGTGCCGCTCCCGTCACTCTGGTTAGGTTGGCATCGAAAAAAACGCTCTCGGGTGCTTTAGAGTGCCGAGTTATTCACTGCGCATGAAGAAATGACCACCTCCAACGTTTGGTTTATGTTTAATAAGCATTTTTAATTTTATTGCTTAAATCGCATTTTCTCGGCGAGCTGAGCACTTTTTCTGAATTGTGCCGCTCCCGTCACTCTGGTTAGGTTGGCATCGAAAAAAACGCTCTCGTGTGCTTTAGAGTGCCGAGTTTATTACTACGCATTAAGAAATGACCACCTCCAACGTTTGGTTTATGTTTTATAAGCATTTTTAATTTTATTGCTTAAATCGCATTTTCTCGGCGAGCTGAGCACTTTTTCTGAATTGTGCCGCTCCCGTCACTCTGGTTAGGTTGGCATCGAAAAAAACGCTCTCGGGTGCTTTAGAGTGCCGAGTTATTCACTGCGCACGAAGAAATGACCACCTCCAACGTTTGGTTTATGTTTTATAAGCATTTTTAATTTTATTGCTTAAATCGCATTTTCTCGGCGAGCTGAGCGCTTTTTCTGAATTGTGCCGCTCCCGTCACTCTGGTTAGGTTGGCATCGAAAAAAACGCTCTCGGGTGCTTTAGAGTGCCGAGTTTATTACTGCGCATTAAGAAATGACCACCTCCAACGTTTGGTTTATGTTTTATAAGCATTTTTAATTTTATTGCTTAAATCGCATTTTCTCGGCGAGCTGAGCGCTTTTTCTGAATTGTGCCGCTCCCGTCACTCTGGTTAGGTTGGCATCGAAAAAAACGCTCTCGGGTGCTTTAGAGTTGCGAGTTATTCACTGCGCATGAAGAAATGACCACCTCCAACGTTTGGTTTATGTTTAATAAGCATTTTTAATTCTATTGCTTAAATCGCATTTTCTCGGCGAGCTGAGCACTTTTTCTGAATTGTGCCGCTCCCGTCACTCTGGTTAGGTTGGCTCGAAAAAAACGCTCTCGGGTGCTTTAGAGTGCCGAGTTATTCACTGCGCACGAAGAAATGACCACCTCCAACGTTTGGTTTATGTTTTATAAGCATTTTTAATTTTATTGCTTAAATCGCATTTTCTCGGCGAGCTGAGCACTTTTTCTGAATTGTGCCGCTCCCGTCACTCTGGTTAGGTTGGCATCGAAAAAAACGCTCTCGGGTGCTTTAGAGTGCCGAGTTTATTACTGCGCATTAAGAAATGACCACCTCCAACGTTTGGTTTATGTTTTATAAGCATTTTTAATTTTATTGCTTAAATCGCATTTTCTCGGCGAGCTGAGCGCTTTTTCTGAATTGTGCCGCTCCCGTCACTCTGGTTAGGTTGGCATCGAAAAAAACGCTCTCGGGTGCTTTAGAGTGCCGAGTTTATCACTGCGCATGAAGAAATGACCACCTCCAACGTTTGGTTTATGTTTTATAAGCATTTTTAATTTTATTGCTTAAATCGCATTTTCTCGGCGAGCTGAGCGCTTTTTCTGAATTGTGCCGCTCCCGTAACTCTGGTTAGGTTGGCATCGAAAAAAACGCTCTCGGGTGCTTTAGAGTGCCGAGTTTATCACTGCGCATGAAGAAATGACCACTTCCAACGTTTGGTTTATGTTTTATAAGCATTTTTAATTATATTGCTTAAATCGCATTTTCTCGGCGAGCTGAGCACTTTTTCTGAATTGTGCCGCTCCCGTCACTCTGGTTAGGTTGGCATCGAAAAAAACGCTCTCGGGTGCTCTAGAGTGCCGAGTTTATTACTGCGCATTAAGAAATGACCACCTCCAACGTTTGGTTTATGTTTTATAAGCATTTTTAATTTTATTGCTTAAATCGCATTTTCTCGGCGAGCTGAGCACTTTTTCTGAATTGTGCCGCTCCCGTCACTCTGGTTAGGTTGGCATCGGAAAAAACGCTCTCGGGTGCTTTAGAGTGCCGAGTTTATTACTGCGCATTAAGAAATGACCACCTCCAACGTTTGGTTTATGTTTTATAAGCATTTTTAATTTTATTGCTTAAATCTCATTTTCTCGGCGAGCTGAGCACTTTTTCTGAATTGTGCCGCTCCCGTCACTCTGGTTAGGTTGGCATCGAAAAAAACGCTCTCGGGTGCTTTAGAGTGCCGAGTTATTCACTGCGCATGAAGAAATGACCACCTCCAACGTTTGGTTTATGTTTTATAAGCATTTTTAATTTTATTGCTTAAATCGCATTTTCTCGGCGAGCTGAGCACTTTTTCTGAATTGTGCCGCTCCCGTCACTCTGGTTAGGTTGGCATCGAAAAAAACGCTCTCGGGTGCTTTAGAGTGCCGAGTTTATCACTGCGCATGAAGAAATGACCACCTCCAACGTTTTGTTTATGTTTTATAAGCATTTTTAATTTTATTGCTTAAATCGCATTTTCTCGGCGAGCTGAGCGCTTTTTCTGAATTGTGCCGCTCCCGTCACTCTGGTTAGGTTGGCATCGAAAAAAACGCTCTCGGGTGCTTTAGAGTGCCGAGTTATTCACTGCGCATGAAGAAATGACCACCTCCAACGTTTGGTTTATGTTTTATAAGCATTTTTAATTTTATTGCTTAAATCGCATTTTCTCGGCGAGCTGAGCACTTTTTCTGAATTGTGCCGCTCCCGTCACTCTGGTTAGGTTGGCATCGAAAAAAACGCTCTCGGGTGCTTTAGAGTGCCGAGTTTATTACTGCGCATTAAGAAATGACCACCTCCAACGTTTGGTTTATGTTTAATAAGCATTTTTAATTTTATTGCTTGAATCGCATTTTCTCGGCGAGCTGAGCACTTTTTCTGAATTGTGCCGCTCCCGTCACTCTGGTTAGGTTGGCATCGAAAAAAACGCTATCGGGTGCTTTAGAGTGCCGAGTTTATCACTGCGCATGAAGAAATGACCACCTCCAACGTTTGGTGTATGTTTTATAAGCATTTTTAATTTTATTGCTTAAATCGCATTTTCTCGGCGAGCTGAGCGCTTTTTCTGAATTGTGCCGCTCCCGTCACTCTGGTTAGGTTGGCATCGAAAAAAACGCTCTCGGGTGCTTTAGAGTGCCGAGTTTATCACTGCGCATGAAGAAATGACCACCTCCAACGTTTGGTTTATGTTTTATAAGCATTTTTAATTTTATTGCTTAAATCGCATTTTCTCGGCGAGCTGAGCACCTTTTCTGAATTGTGCCGCTCCCGTCACTCTGGTTAGGTTGGCATCGAAAAAAACGCTCTCGGGTGCTTTAGAGTGCCGAGTTTATCACTGCGCATGAAGAAATGACCACCTCCAACGTTTGGTTTATGTTTTATAAGCATTTTTAATTTTATTGCTTAAATCGCATTTTCTCGGCGAGCTGAGCGCTTTTTCTGAATTGTGCCTGTCCCGTCACTCTGGTTAGGTTGGCATCGAAAAAAACGCTCTCGGGTGCTTTAGAGTGCCGAGTTATTCACTGCGCATGAAGAAATGACCACCTCCAACGTTTGGTTTATGTTTAATAAGCATTTTTAATTTTATTGCTTAAATCGCATTTTCTCGGCGAGCTGAGCGCTTTTTCTGAATTGTGCCGCTCCCGTCACTCTGGTTAGGTTGGCATCGAAAAAAACGCTCTCGGGTGCTTTAGAGTGCCGAGTTATTCACTGCGCATGAAGAAATGACAACCTCCAACGTTTGGTTTATGTTTAATAAGCATTTTTAATTTTATTGCTTAAATCGCATTTTCTCGGCGAGCTGAGCACTTTTTCTGAATTGTGCCGCTCCCGTCACTCTGGTTAGGTTGGCATCGAAAAAAACGCTCTCGGGTGCTTTAGAGTGCCGAATTTATTACTGCGCATTAAGAAATGACCACCTCCAACGTTTGGTTTATGTTTTATAAGCATTTTTAATTTTATTGCTTAAATCGCATTTTCTCGGTGAGCTGAGCGCTTTATCTGAATTGTGCCGCTCCCGTCACTCTGGTTAGGTTGGCATCGAAAAAAACGCTCTCGGGTGCTTTAGAGTGCCGAGTTTATTACTGCGCATTAAGAAATGACCACCTCCAACGTTTGGTTTATGTTTTATAAGCATTTTTAATTTTATTGCTTAAATCGCATTTTCTCGGCGAGCTGAGCACTTTTTCTGAATTGTGCCGTCCCGTCACTCTGGTTAGGTTGGCATCGAAAAAAACGCTCACGGGTGCTTTAGAGTGCCGAGTTTATTACTGCGCATTAAGAAATGACCACCTCCAACGTTTGGTTTATGTTTTATAAGCATTTTTAATTTTATTGCTTAAATCGCATTTTCTCGGCGAGCTGAGCACTTTTTCTGAATTGTGCCGCTCCCGTCACTCTGGTTAGGTTGGCATCGAAAAAAACGCTCTCGGGTGCTTTAGAGTGCCGAGTTTATCACTGCGCATGAAGAAATGACCACCTCCAACGTTTGGTTTATGTTTTATAAGCATTTTTAATTTTATTGCTTAAATCGCATTTTCTCGGCGAGCTGAGCGCTTTTTCTGAATTGTGCCGCTCCCGTCACTCTGGTTAGGTTGGCATCGAAAAAAACGCTCTCGGGTGCTTTAGAGTGCCGAGTTTATCACTGCGCATGAAGAAATGACCACCTCCAACGTTTGGTTTATGTTTTATAAGCATTTTTAATTTTATTGCTTAAATCGCATTTTCTCGGCGAGCTGAGCGCTTTTTCTGAATTGTGCCGCTCCCGTCACTCTGGTTAGGTTGGCATCGAAAAAAACGCTCTCGGGTGCTTTAGAGTGCCGAGTTTATCACTGCGCATGAAGAAATGACCACCTCCAACGTTTGGTTTATGTTTTATAAGCATTTTTAATTTTATTGCTTAAATCGCATTTTCTCGGCGAGCTGAGCGCTTTTTCTGAATTGTGCCGCTCCCGTAACTCTGGTTAGGTTGGCATCGAAAAAAACGCTCTCGGGTGCTTTAGAGTGCCGAGTTTATCACTGCGCATGAAGAAATGACCACTTCCAACGTTTGGTTTATGTTTTATAAGCATTTTTAATTTTATTGCTTAAATCGCATTTTCTCGCCGAGCTGAGCGCTTTTTCTGAATTGTGCCGCTCCCGTAACTCTGGTTAGGTTGGCATCGAAAAAAACGCTCTCGGGTGCTTTAGAGTGCCGAGTTTATCACTGCGCATGAAGAAATGACCACTTCCAACGTTTGGTTTATGTTTTATAAGCATTTTTAATTTTATTGCTTAAATCGCATTTTCTCGGCGAGCTGAGCACTTTTTCTGAATTGTGCCGCTCCCGTCACTCTGGTTAGGTTGGCATCGAAAAAAACGCTCTCGGGTGCTCTAGAGTGCCGAGTTTATTACTGCGCATTAAGAAATGACCACCTCCAACGTTTGGTTTATGTTTTATAAGCATTTTTAATTTTATTGCTTAAATCGCATTTTCTCGGCGAGCTGAGCACTTTTTCTGAATTGTGCCGCTCCCGTCACTCTGGTTAGGTTGGCATCGAAAAAAACGCTCTCGGGTGCTTTAGAGTGCCGAGTTATTCACTGCGCATGAAGAAATGACCACCTCCAACGTTTGGTTTATGTTTTATAAGCATTTTTAATTTTATTGCTTAAATCGCATTTTCTCGGCGAGCTGAGCACTTTTTCTGAATTGTGCCGCTCCCGTCACTCTGGTTAGGTTGGCATCGAAAAAAACGCTCTCGGGTGCTTTAGAGTGCCGAGTTTATCACTGCGCATGAAGAAATGACCACCTCCAACGTTTGGTTTATGTTTTATAAGCATTTTTAATTTTATTGCTTAAATCGCATTTTCTCGGCGAGCTGAGCGCTTTTTCTGAATTGTGCCGCTCCCGTCACTCTGGTTAGGTTGGCATCGAAAAAAACGCTCTCGGGTGCTTTAGAGTGCCGAGTTATTCACTGCGCATGAAGAAATGACCACCTCCAACGTTTGGTTTATGTTTAATAAGCATTTTTAATTTTATTGCTTAAATCGCATTTTCTCGGCGAGCTGAGCGCTTTTTCTGAATTGTGCCGCTCCCGTAACTCTGGTTAGGTTGGCATCGAAAAAAACGCTCTCGGGTGCTTTAGAGTGCCGAGTTTATCACTGCGCATGAAGAAATGACCACTTCCAACGTTTGGTTTATGTTTTATAAGCATTTTTAATTTTATTGCTTAAATCGCATTTTCTCGGCGAGCTGAGCGCTTTTTCTGAATTGTGCCGCTCCCGTAACTCTGGTTAGGTTGGCATCGAAAAAAACGCTCTCGGGTGCTTTAGAGTGCCGAGTTTATCACTGCGCATGAAGAAATGACCACTTCCAACGTTTGGTTTATGTTTTATAAGCATTTTTAATTTTATTGCTTAAATCGCATTTTCTCGGCGAACTGAGCACTTTTTCTGAATTGTGCCGCTCCCGTCACTCTGGTTAGGTTGGCATCGAAAAAAACGCTCTCGGGTGCTCTAGAGTGCCGAGTTTATTACTGCGCATTATGAAATGACCACCTCCAACGTTTGGTTTATGTTTTATAAGCATTTTTAATTTTATTGCTTAAATCGCATTTTCTCGGCGAGCTGAGCACTTTTTCTGAATTGTGCCGCTCCCGTCACTCTGGTTAGGTTGGCATCGAAAAAAACGCTCTCGGGTGCTTTAGAGTGCCGAGTTATTCACTGCGCATGAAGAAATGACCACCTCCAACGTTTGGTTTATGTTTTATAAGCATTTTTAATTTTATTGCTTAAATCGCATTTTCTCGGCGAGCTGAGCACTTTTTCTGAATTGTGCCGCTCCCGTCACTCTGGTTAGGTTGGCATCGAAAAAAACGCTCTCGGGTGCTTTAGAGTGCCGAGTTTATTACTGCGCATTAAGAAATGACCACCTCCAACGTTTGGTTTATGTTTTATAAGCATTTTTAATTTTATTGCTTAAATCGCATTTTCTCGGCGAGCTGAGCACTTTTTCTGAATTGTGCCGCTCCCGTCACTCTGGTTAGGTTGGCATCGAAAAAAACGCTATCGGGTGCTTTAGAGTGCCGAGTTATTCACTGCGCATGAAGAAATGACCACCTCCAACGTTTGGTTTATGTTTAATAAGCATTTTTAATTTTATTGCTTAAATCGCATTTTCTCGGCGAGCTGAGCACTTTTTCTGAATTGTGCCGCTCCCGTCACTCTGGTTAGGTTGGCATCGAAAAAAAACGCTCTCGGGTGCTTTAGAGTGCCGAGTTTATTACTGCGCATTAAGAAATGACCACCTCCAACGTTTGGTTTATGTTTTATAAGCATTTTTAATTTTATTGCTTAAATCGCATTTTCTCGGCGAGCTGAGCACTTTTTCTGAATTGTGCCGCTCCCGTCACTCTGGTTAGGTTGGCATCGAAAAAAACGCTCTCGGGTGCTTTAGAGTGCCGAGTTTATTACTGCGCATTAAGAAATGACCACCTCCAACGTTTGGTTTATGTTTTATAAGCATTTTTAATTTTATTGCTTAAATCGCATTTTCTCGGCGAGCTGAGCGCTTTTTCTGAATTGTGCCGCTCCCGTCACTCTGGTTAGGTTGGCATCGAAAAAAACGCTCTCGGGTGCTTTAGAGTGCCGAGTTATTCACTGCGCATGAAGAAATGACCACCTCCAACGTTTGGTTTATGTTTAATAAGCATTTTTAATTTTATTGCTTAAATCGCATTTTCTCGGCGAGCTGAGCACTTTTTCTGAATTGTGCCGCTCCCGTCACTCTGGTTAGGTTGGCATCGAAAAAAACGCTCTCGGGTGCTTTAGAGTGCCGAGTTTATTACTGCGCATTAAGAAATGACCACCTCCAACGTTTGGTTTATGTTTTATAAGCATTTTTAATTTTATTGCTTAAATCGCATTTTCTCGGCGAGCTGAGCGCTTTTTCTGAATTGTGCCGCTCCCGTCACTCTGGTTAGGTTGGCATCGAAAAAAACGCTCTCGGGTGCTTTAGAGTGCCGAGTTTATTACTGCGCATTAAGAAATGACCACCTCCAACGTTTGGTTTATGTTTTATAAGCATTTTTAATTTTATTGCTTAAATCGCATTTTCTCGGCGAGCTGAGCGCTTTTTCTGAATTGTGCCGCTCCCGTCACTCTGGTTAGGTTGGCATCGAAAAAAACGCTCTCGGGTGCTTTAGAGTGCCGAGTTATTCACTGCGCATGAAGAAATGACCACCTCCAACGTTTGGTTTATGTTTAATAAGCATTTTTAATTTTATTGCTTAAATCGCATTTTCTCGGCGAGCTGAGCACTTTTTCTGAATTGTGCCTGTTGGATTTATGTTCTCCTGTGTGAATGTGTTGGTTTATCTTTTGTTGTGGAAAGATGTTCTTCTTAATTGTCGTTTTATTTTGGAGGTGATTTTGTTTTGTGATCATGGAAGACTTCACTTCCTGTTCCGGGTTATGTAGCGTGAACTGCATACAAATCGCGATGTGCGAATATGTTCACCCTCCTGTGTTGCGGACAATAAAATAAACGGGCAAAGTATTCAACCAACCAAGTGTGTGCATTATTAAGAGAACATGGCCGAAGAAGAAGAAAACCCTTCGAGCTCAACAGGTTATGGGCCCAGGCGTGACACAACAGGAGGAAGATGGCAGAGGTTAGTGTTCAACGGAGACGAAAACGGTTACGAACTCTGGGAGACAAAGTTGCTAGGCCACATGCGGATAATTGGCCTAAAGGACACTATATTATCGGACACTAATCCAGATGCAGAGAAGAATGCTGAATGCTACGCTGAACTGATTCAGTTCCTTGATGATAAAAGCCTTTCACTGGTAATGAGAGATGCAACTGACGACGGAAGAAAAGCTTTAAAAATACTCCGAGACCACTACGATAGTAAAGGCAAACCTAGAATCATCGCACTGTACACAGAGCTAACGTCTTTACAAAAGAAACCTGAGGAGACAGTGATAGATTATGTCATCCGAGCTGAAAAAGCAGTGACCTCCCTAAGAAATGCAAAAGAAGTCATCAGTGATGGACTTATTATCGCTATGATTTTAAAGGGGCTTCCTGAAGCTTACAAGCCATTTGCTATTCACACAACTCAAAGCAGTGAAGATTTAACATTCACACAGTTCAAAAGCAACCTGCGAAGTTATGAGGAAACCGAGAAATTCGACAACAAAGTAAAAACAGATAATGTGATGAAGGTTAATTTAACCTCAATCGTCTGTCATGGATGTGGAAACCGAGGACATTTTGTAAAAGATTGTCGCCAAAAGGGAACACCTAAATGGTGTAGCTACCATAGAAGCTCGACACACAGTGATGAAACATGTAGAAGAAAAACCAAGTACACAGATGATGCAAAACTAACTGTAGAAAAACAAGAGGACAAGAAAGAAGAGCAGACTTTTGTATTTAAAGTTAGTCAAAGACTTCTGCCTAATGACATAATAAGAGAAGGACTAATGGTGGACTGTGGTGCTACTTCACACATCATTACGGAGAAGAACAAGTTCATAAAGTTTGATGAGACTTTTGATCCTGAGAAACACTACATGGAGCTTGCTGATGGATCCAGGACAAATAACGTCGCACTCAAGAGGGGAGATGCCAACGTCTCTCTACAGGACGTACAAGGACACTATACCACCATCACGTTGAGAGATGCTCTGTTCATCCCATCCTACCCTCAGAGCATATTTTCAGTGAAGGCAGCTACAACCTATGGAGCACAGGTGATCTTCAAGAAGGGACAGAGTGAACTGGTGAACAAAGATGGGACAGTCTTCTACATCGAAGAATACAACAGACTCTACTATTTGAAAACGGTAAATAATGAAACATCATTCAATGACATGATGTCCTGTGACACTGTTAATCTGACTTGTGATGTGAAAACATGGCATGAAATTTTAGGACATTGTAATGTTAGAGATGTGTTAAAGCTACCTGATGTTGTAAAGGGCATGAAAATCACAGGCAGTGACATGTTAGATTGTAATGTGTGCACAGAAGGGAAATTCACTAACGACAGAAACAGAAAAAGCGACCCAAAAGCGAGTGTGCCATTACAGTTGGTGCACACTGATCTAGCCGGCCCCATTGAACCAATTGGCCAAAGTGGTCACAAATATGCTATAATATTCACAGATGATTATTCAGGGGCAGTGTCAGTTTACTTTCTAAAACAGAAAAGTGACACCACAGAGGCCACAGCAAAGTTTCTAGCTGACTGTGCACCATATGGCAATGTTAAATGCATTAGATCTGACAATGGCACTGAATTCACAAGCAGTTCCTTCCAGTCTCTTTTAAGGGAAAAAGGTATAAAGCATGAGACATCTGCACCATATTCTCCTCATCAGAATGGCACAGCTGAGAGACAATGGAGAACTCTCTTTGAAATGGGGAGGTGTCTTTTACTAGAAAAGGGGCTGCCAAAAGAACTATGGCCTTATGCCATTCAAAATGCAGCACACACTCGCAACCGATGCTACAGTAACAGGACTAAAAGTACACCATATCAGATGTTAACAGGGAAAAGACCAGATCTCTCAAAACTATGGATATTTGGGTCGGACTGTTATGCATACATACATGATCACAAGAAACTTGATCCCAGATGTGGAAAAGGAATATTTGTGGGGTATAGTAAAAATAGCCCAGCATACCTGGTTTATTACCCCCACACCGGAAAAGTGTCAAAACACAGACTCGTGAGATTTATCAAAAAGAACACGGTTGAACAACAAACACAGACTGATGAATGTGACACAGAAATTCAGACTTATGAGCATGTAGTGCCTTCAAAGGAAAGTACAGAACAGCAAAATGAAAATGCAGCAGAGAATAGAACTCCTCGAGAGGAAGAAATCAACACAAATGAACCAAACCTTGACACAGAAAGAAATGAGGGTGATGATCAAAACCAAACTGAACGATACCCTAACAGAGAAAGAAAACCTCCTAAATATTTAGAGGATTACATATCTAACTGCAAAGTGCTAGATAATGTAAATTCTTTAAGTGTTGATTATTGTTACAGAGCAACATGTGGAATTCCCCAAACCTATAAAGAGGCACTGATGTCACCAGAGGCAACAAGGTGGAAACAGGCAATGACAGAAGAAATCAAATCTCTGAAAGAGAATGACACATTTGAACTGACTACTTTACCTACTGGTAGAAATACCATTGGAGGAAAATGGGTCTACGCCCTCAAAGAAAATGAACAAGGACAAATATTTAAAGCCAGGTTTGTAGCAAAAGGTTACAACCAAACACAAGGAATAGACTACCAAGAGACATTTGCACCAACAGCAAACATGACATCTGTACGAACCCTAATGCAAATATCAGTCCAGAATGATCTTATTATCCACCAAATGGATGTTAAAACTGCATATTTGCATGCTCCCATTGAGGAAGAAATATACATGGACCAACCAGAAGGTTTTGAGCAAACAGAGTCAGGAGAAAATTTGGTGTACAAATTAAAGAAATCCCTTTACGGGTTAAAACAATCAGGGAGAAATTGGTACAAACTCTTGAATGACTACCTTGAACAAAATGACTTTGAAAGAAACCTTTCTGATCACTGTGTATACAGGAAAGACATTGACCATGAAACTCTGCTGGTTATCATCTGGGTAGATGACTTGATCATTGCGGCTAGCAATATTAACATGTTGAACATATTCAAAGAAACAATGAGGTCAAAGTTTAACATGAAAGACCTGGGGAAAATATCCAGTTTTCTTGGTATCCAGTTTATACAAAAAGGGGCTGAAATCAGGATGAGTCAGAAGAGGTACATTCAAAGAATGTTGGAACGTTTTGGGATGTCAGAATGTAAACCCAGATCCACACCGTGTGAATTAAAAACTGACACTACTATATGTAGAGGAAGTGATACAAATGGGACAGTTAACCCAAGGGAGTATAGAGAAATAGTGGGCAGTCTGATATATGCCATGACGTGTACGAGACCAGATATAAGCTGGGTTGTTAGCAGACTATCTCAAACACTAGCTCAACCCACGAGAGAGGACTTAGTAACAGCAAAACAAGTCCTCAGATACCTAAAAGGTACAAATGATTTTGAACTGATCTTTAAGAAAAGCAGTGAAGATCTAGATCTAATTGCTTACAGTGACTCTGACTGGGCATCCTCTGTAAAAGATAGACGCAGTACAACAGGGTACTGTTTTGCACTTACTAAAGAGGGACCAGTAATATCCTGGAAGTCAAAGAAACAGCCTACAGTGGCACTCTCGACATGTGAAGCCGAATACATTGGTCTTGCAACCACTACTCAAGAATGCATGTACTTAATCCAACTGTTAAACGGGATGGACAGAAAAAGGTACACGTGTGTCAAACTGTTTGGGGACAACCAAGGGGCCATTGCTTTGAGTAAAAATCCAGTGAACCGACAGAGGTCGAAACACATTGATGTGAAATATCACTTCATTCGGGAAGCGTTGAATGAAGGAAAAATCCACACTGAATACTGTCCATCAGAAGAAATGGCTGCAGACATACTAACAAAACCAGTTACAAAAGTGAGACTCAAAAAGTTTCAAAAATGGTTCTTTGGAAATGCACAAGATGCTATGGGTTAACAGCATGAGAACAAGGGGGGGTGTTGGATTTATGTTCTCCTGTGTGAATGTGTTGGTTTATCTTTTGTTGTGGAAAGATGTTCTTCTTAATTGTCGTTTTATTTTGGAGGTGATTTTGTTTTGTGATCATGGAAGACTTCACTTCCTGTTCCGGGTTATGTAGCGTGAACTGCATACAAATCGCGATGTGCGAATATGTTCACCCTCCTGTGTTGCGGACAATAAAATAAACGGGCAAAGTATTCAACCAACCAAGTGTGTGCATTATTAAGAGAACATGGCCGAAGAAGAAGAAAACCCTTCGAGCTCAACAGTGCCGCTCCCGTCACTCTGGTTAGGTTGGCATCGAAAAAAACGCTCTCGGGTGCTTTAGAGTGCCGAGTTTATTACTGCGCATTAAGAAATGACCACCTCCAACGTTTGGTTTATGTTTTATAAGCATTTTTAATTTTATTGCTTAAATCGCATTTTCTCGGCGAGCTGAGCGCTTTTTCTGAATTGTGCCGCTCCCGTCACTCTGGTTAGGTTGGCATCGAAAAAAACGCTCTCGGGTGCTTTAGAGTGCCGAGTTATTCACTGCGCATGAAGAAATGACCACCTCCAACGTTTGGTTTATGTTTAATAAGCATTTTTAATTTTATTGCTTAAATCGCATTTTCTCGGCGAGCTGAGCACTTTTTCTGAATTGTGCCGCTCCCGTCACTCTGGTTAGGTTGGCATCGAAAAAAACGCTCTCGGGTGCTTTAGAGTGCCGAGTTTATTACTGCGCATTAGGAAATGACCACCTCCAACGTTTGGTTTATGTTTTATAAGCATTTTTAATTTTATTGCTTAAATCGCATTTTCTCGGCGAGCTGAGCGCTTTTTCTGAATTGTGCCGCTCCCGTCACTTGGCATCGAAAAAAACGCTCTCGGGTGCTTTAGAGTGCCGAGTTATTCACTGCGCATGAAGAAATGACCACCTCCAACGTTTGGTTTATGTTTTATGAGCATTTTTAATTTTATTGCTTAAATCGCATTTTCTCGGCGAGCTGAGCGCTTTTTCTGAATTGTGCCGCTCCCGTCACTCTGGTTAGGTTGGCATCGAAAAAAACGCTCTCGGGTGCTTTAGAGTGCCGAGTTTATCACTGCGCATGAAGAAATGACCACCTCCAACGTTTGGTTTATGTTTTATAAGCATTTTTAATTTTATTGCTTAAATCGCATTTTCTCGGCGAGCTGAGCGCTTTTTCTGAATTGTGCCGCTCCCGTAACTCTGGTTAGGTTGGCATCGAAAAAAACGCTCTCGGGTGCTTTAGAGTGCCGAGTTTATCAGTGCGCATGAAGAAATGACCACTTCCAACGTTTGGTTTATGTTTTATAAGCATTTTTAATTTTATTGCTTAAATCGCATTTTCTCGGCGAGCTGAGCACTTTTTCTGAATTGTGCCGCTCCCGTCACTCTGGTTAGGTTGGCATCGAAAAAAACGCTCTCGGGTGCTCTAGAGTGCCGAGTTTATTACTGCGCATTAAGAAATGACCCCCTCCAACGTTTGGTTTATGTTTTATAAGCATTTTTAATTTTATTGCTTAAATCGCATTTTCTCGGCGAGCTGAGCACTTTTTCTGAATTGTGCCGCTCCCGTCACTCTGGTTAGGTTGGCATCGAAAAAAACGCTCTCGGGTGCTTTAGAGTGCCGAGTTTATCACTGCGCATGAAGAAATGACCACCTCCAACGTTTGGTTTATGTTTTATAAGCATTTTTAATTTTATTGCTTAAATCGCATTTTCTCGGCGAGCTGAGCACCTTTTCTGAATTGTGCCGCTCCCGTCACTCTGGTTAGGTTGGCATCGAAAAAAACGCTCTCGGGTGCTTTAGAGTGCCGAGTTTATCACTGCGCATGAAGAAATGACCACCTCCAACGTTTGGTTTATGTTTTATAAGCATTTTTAATTTTATTGCTTAAATCGCATTTTCTCGGCGAGCTGAGCGCTTTTTCTGAATTGTGCCTGTCCCGTCACTCTGGTTAGGTTGGCATCGAAAAAAACGCTCTCGGGTGCTTTAGAGTGCCGAGTTATTCACTGCGCATGAAGAAATGACCACCTCCAACGTTTGGTTTATGTTTAATAAGCATTTTTAATTTTATTGCTTAAATCGCATTTTCTCGGCGAGCTGAGCGCTTTTTCTGAATTGTGCCGCTCCCGTCACTCTGGTTAGGTTGGCATCGAAAAAAACGCTCTCGGGTGCTTTAGAGTGCCGAGTTATTCACTGCGCATGAAGAAATGACAACCTCCAACATTTGGTTTATGTTTAATAAGCATTTTTAATTTTATTGCTTAAATCGCATTTTCTCGGCGAGCTGAGCACTTTTTCTGAATTGTGCCGCTCCCGTCACTCTGGTTAGGTTGGCATCGAAAAAAACGCTCTCGGGTGCTTTAGAGTGCCGAATTTATTACTGCGCATTAAGAAATGACCACCTCCAACGTTTGGTTTATGTTTTATAAGCATTTTTAATTTTATTGCTTAAATCGCATTTTCTCGGTGAGCTGAGCGCTTTTTCTGAATTGTGCCGCTCCCGTCACTCTGGTTAGGTTGGCATCGAAAAAAACGCTCTCGGGTGCTTTAGAGTGCCGAGTTTATTACTGCGCATTAAGAAATGACCACCTCCAACGTTTGGTTTATGTTTTATAAGCATTTTTAATTTTATTGCTTAAATCGCATTTTCTCGGCGAGCTGAGCACTTTTTCTGAATTGTGCCGTCCCGTCACTCTGGTTAGGTTGGCATCGAAAAAAACGCTCACGGGTGCTTTAGAGTGCCGAGTTTATTACTGCGCATTAAGAAATGACCACCTCCAACGTTTGGTTTATGTTTTATAAGCATTTTTAATTTTATTGCTTAAATCGCATTTTCTCGGCGAGCTGAGCACTTTTTCTGAATTGTGCCGCTCCCGTCACTCTGGTTAGGTTGGCATCGAAAAAAACGCTCTCGGGTGCTTTAGAGTGCCGAGTTTATCACTGCGCATGAAGAAATGACCACCTCCAACGTTTGGTTTATGTTTTATAAGCATTTTTAATTTTATTGCTTAAATCGCATTTTCTCGGCGAGCTGAGCGCTTTTTCTGAATTGTGCCGCTCCCGTCACTCTGGTTAGGTTGGCATCGAAAAAAACGCTCTCGGGTGCTTTAGAGTGCCGAGTTTATCACTGCGCATGAAGAAATGACCACCTCCAACGTTTGGTTTATGTTTTATAAGCATTTTTAATTTTATTGCTTAAATCGCATTTTCTCGGCGAGCTGAGCGCTTTTTCTGAATTGTGCCGCTCCCGTCACTCTGGTTAGGTTGGCATCGAAAAAAACGCTCTCGGGTGCTTTAGAGTGCCGAGTTTATCACTGCGCATGAAGAAATGACCACCTCCAACGTTTGGTTTATGTTTTATAAGCATTTTTAATTTTATTGCTTAAATCGCATTTTCTCGGCGAGCTGAGCGCTTTTTCTGAATTGTGCCGCTCCCGTAACTCTGGTTAGGTTGGCATCGAAAAAAACGCTCTCGGGTGCTTTAGAGTGCCGAGTTTATCACTGCGCATGAAGAAATGACCACTTCCAACGTTTGGTTTATGTTTTATAAGCATTTTTAATTTTATTGCTTAAATCGCATTTTCTCGCCGAGCTGAGCGCTTTTTCTGAATTGTGCCGCTCCCGTAACTCTGGTTAGGTTGGCATCGAAAAAAACGCTCTCGGGTGCTTTAGAGTGCCGAGTTTATCACTGCGCATGAAGAAATGACCACTTCCAACGTTTGGTTTATGTTTTATAAGCATTTTTAATTTTATTGCTTAAATCGCATTTTCTCGGCGAGCTGAGCACTTTTTCTGAATTGTGCCGCTCCCGTCACTCTGGTTAGGTTGGCATCGAAAAAAACGCTCTCGGGTGCTCTAGAGTGCCGAGTTTATTACTGCGCATTAAGAAATGACCACCTCCAACGTTTGGTTTATGTTTTATAAGCATTTTTAATTTTATTGCTTAAATCGCATTTTCTCGGCGAGCTGAGCACTTTTTCTGAATTGTGCCGCTCCCGTCACTCTGGTTAGGTTGGCATCGAAAAAAACGCTCTCGGGTGCTTTAGAGTGCCGAGTTATTCACTGCGCATGAAGAAATGACCACCTCCAACGTTTGGTTTATGTTTTATAAGCATTTTTAATTTTATTGCTTAAATCGCATTTTCTCGGCGAGCTGAGCACTTTTTCTGAATTGTGCCGCTCCCGTCACTCTGGTTAGGTTGGCATCGAAAAAAACGCTCTCGGGTGCTTTAGAGTGCCGAGTTTATTACTGCGCATTAAGAAATGACCACCTCCAACGTTTGGTTTATGTTTTATAAGCATTTTTAATTGTATTGCTTAAATCGCATTTTCTCGGCGAGCTGAGCACTTTTTCTGAATTGTGCCGCTCCCGTCACTCTGGTTAGGTTGGCATCGAAAAAAACGCTATCGGGTGCTTTAGAGTGCCGAGTTATTCACTGCGCATGAAGAAATGACCACCTCCAACGTTTGGTTTATGTTTAATAAGCATTTTTAATTTTATTGCTTAAATCGCATTTTCTCGGCGAGCTGAGCACTTTTTCTGAATTGTGCCGCTCCCGTCACTCTGGTTAGGTTGGCATCGAAAAAAACGCTCTCGGGTGCTTTAGAGTGCCGAGTTTATTACTGCGCATTAAGAAATGACCACCTCCAACGTTTGGTTTATGTTTTATAAGCATTTTTAATTTTATTGCTTAAATCGCATTTTCTCGGCGAGCTGAGCACTTTTTCTGAATTGTGCCGCTCCCGTCACTCTGGTTAGGTTGGCATCGAAAAAAACGCTCTCGGGTGCTTTAGAGTGCCGAGTTATTCACTGCGCATGAAGAAATGACCACCTCCAATGTTTGGTTTATGTTTAATAAGCATTTTTAATTTTATTGCTTAAATCGCATTTTCTCGGCGAGCTGAGCGCTTTTTCTGAATTGTGCCGCTCCCGTCACTCTGGTTAGGTTGGCATCGAAAAAAACGCTCTCGGGTGCTTTAGAGTGCCGAGTTTATCACTGCGCATGAAGAAATGACCACTTCCAACGTTTGGTTTATGTTTTATAAGCATTTTTAATTTTATTGCTTAAATCGCATTTTCTCGGCGAGCTGAGCACTTTTTCTGAATTGTGCCGCTCCCGTCACTCTGGTTAGGTTGGCATCGAAAAAAACGCTCTCGGGTGCTCTAGAGTGCCGAGTTTATTACTGCGCATTAAGAAATGACCACCTCCAACGTTTGGTTTATGTTTTATAAGCATTTTTAATTTTATTGCTTAAATCGCATTTTCTCGGCGAGCTGAGCACTTTTTCTGAATTGTGCCGCTCCCGTCACTCTGGTTAGGTTGGCATCGAAAAAAACGCTCTCGGGTGCTTTAGAGTGCCGAGTTATTCACTGCGCATGAAGAAATGACCACCTCCAACGTTTGGTTTATGTTTTATAAGCATTTTTAATTTTATTGCTTAAATCGCATTTTCTCGGCGAGCTGAGCACTTTTTCTGAATTGTGCCGCTCCCGTCACTCTGGTTAGGTTGGCATCGAAAAAAACGCTCTCGGGTGCTTTAGAGTGCCGAGTTTATCACTGCGCATGAAGAAATGACCACCTCCAACGTTTGGTTTATGTTTTATAAGCATTTTTAATTTTATTGCTTAAATCGCATTTTCTCGGCGAGCTGAGCGCTTTTTCTGAATTGTGCCGCTCCCGTCACTCTGGTTAGGTTGGCATCGAAAAAAACGCTCTCGGGTGCTCTAGAGTGCCGAGTTTATTACTGCGCATTAAGAAATGACCACCTCCAACGTTTGGTTTATGTTTTATAAGCATTTTTAATTTTATTGCTTAAATCGCATTTTCTCGGCGAGCTGAGCACTTTTTCTGAATTGTGCCGCTCCCGTCACTCTGGTTAGGTTGGCATCGAAAAAAACGCTCTCGGGTGCTTTAGAGTGCCGAGTTATTCACTGCGCATGAAGAAATGACCACCTCCAACGTTTGGTTTATGTTTTATAAGCATTTTTAATTTTATTGCTTAAATCGCATTTTCTCGGCGAGCTGAGCGCTTTTTCTGAATTGTGCCGCTCCCGTCACTCTGGTTAGGTTGGCATCGAAAAAAACGCTCTCGGGTGCTTTAGAGTGCCGAGTTTATTACTGCGCATTAAGAAATGACCACCTCCAACGTTTGGTTTATGTTTTATAAGCATTTTTAATTTTATTGCTTAAATCGCATTTTCTCGGCGAGCTGAGCGCTTTTTCTGAATTGTGCCGCTCCCGTCACTCTGGTTAGGTTGGCATCGAAAAAAACGCTCTCGGGTGCTTTAGAGTGCCGAGTTATTCACTGCGCATGAAGAAATGACAACCTCCAACGTTTGGTTTATGTTTAATAAGCATTTTTAATTTTATTGCTTAAATCGCATTTTCTCGGCGAGCTGAGCACTTTTTCTGAATTGTGCCGCTCCCGTCACTCTGGTTAGGTTGGCATCGAAAAAAACGCTCTCGGGTGCTTTAGAGTGCCGAGTTTATTACTGCGCATTAAGAAATGACCACCTCCAACGTTTGGTTTATGTTTTATAAGCATTTTTAATTTTATTGCTTAAATCGCATTTTCTCGGCGAGCTGAGCGCTTTTTCTGAATTGTGCCGCTCCCGTCACTCTGGTTAGGTTGGCATCGAAAAAAACGCTCTCGGGTGCTTTAGAGTGCCGAGTTATTCACTGCGCATGAAGAAATGACAACCTCCAACGTTTGGTTTATGTTTAATAAGCATTTTTAATTTTATTGCTTAAATCGCATTTTCTCGGCGAGCTGAGCACTTTTTCTGAATTGTGCCGCTCCCGTCACTCTGGTTAGGTTGGCATCGAAAAAAACGCTCTCGGGTGCTTTAGAGTGCCGAGTTTATTACTGCGCATTAGGAAATGACCACCTCCAACGTTTGGTTTATGTTTTATAAGCATTTTTAATTTTATTGCTTAAATCGCATTTTCTCGGCGAGCTGAGCGCTTTTTCTGAATTGTGCCGCTCCCGTCACTTGGCATCGAAAAAAACGCTCTCGGGTGCTTTAGAGTGCCGAGTTATTCACTGCGCATGAAGAAATGACCACCTCCAACGTTTGGTTTATGTTTTATGAGCATTTTTAATTTTATTGCTTAAATCGCATTTTCTCGGCGAGCTGAGCGCTTTTTCTGAATTGTGCCGCTCCCGTCACTCTGGTTAGGTTGGCATCGAAAAAAACGCTCTCGGGTGCTTTAGAGTGCCGAGTTTATCACTGCGCATGAAGAAATGACCACCTCCAACGTTTGGTTTATGTTTTATAAGCATTTTTAATTTTATTGCTTAAATCGCATTTTCTCGGCGAGCTGAGCGCTTTTTCTGAATTGTGCCGCTCCCGTAACTCTGGTTAGGTTGGCATCGAAAAAAACGCTCTCGGGTGCTTTAGAGTGCCGAGTTTATCACTGCGCATGAAGAAATGACCACTTCCAACGTTTGGTTTATGTTTTATAAGCATTTTTAATTTTATTGCTTAAATCGCATTTTCTCGGCGAGCTGAGCACTTTTTCTGAATTGTGCCGCTCCCGTCACTCTGGTTAGGTTGGCATCGAAAAAAACGCTCTCGGGTGCTCTAGAGTGCCGAGTTTATTACTGCGCATTAAGAAATGACCCCCTCCAACGTTTGGTTTATGTTTTATAAGCATTTTTAATTTTATTGCTTAAATCGCATTTTCTCGGCGAGCTGAGCACTTTTTCTGAATTGTGCCGCTCCCGTCACTCTGGTTAGGTTGGCATCGAAAAAAACGCTCTCGGGTGCTTTAGAGTGCCGAGTTTATTACTGCGCATTAAGAAATGACCACCTCCAACGTTTGGTTTATGTTTTATAAGCATTTTTAATTTTATTGCTTAAATCGCATTTTCTCGGCGAGCTGAGCACTTTTTCTGAATTGTGCCGCTCCCGTCACTCTGGTTAGGTTGGCATCGAAAAAAACGCTCTCGGGTGCTTTAGAGTGCCGAGTTATTCACTGCGCATGAAGAAATGACCACCTCCAACGTTTGGTTTATGTTTAATAAGCATTTTTAATTTTATTGCTTAAATCGCATTTTCTCGGCGAGCTGAGCACTTTTTCTGAATTGTGCCGCTCCCGTCACTCTGGTTAGGTTGGCATCGAAAAAAACGCTCTCGGGTGCTTTAGAGTGCCGAGTTTATTACTGCGCATTAAGAAATGACCACCTCCAACGTTTGGTTTATGTTTTATAAGCATTTTTAATTTTATTGCTTAAATCGCATTTTCTCGGCGAGCTGAGCACTTTTTCTGAATTGTGCCGCTCCCGTCACTCTGGTTAGGTTGGCATCGAAAAAAACGCTCTCGGGTGCTTTAGAGTGCCGAGTTTATTACTGCGCATTAAGAAATGACCACCTCCAACGTTTGGTTTATGTTTTATAAGCATTTTTAATTTTATTGCTTAATTCGCATTTTCTCGGCGAGCTGAGCGCTTTTTCTGAATTGTGCCGCTCCCGTCACTCTGGTTAGGTTGGCATCGAAAAAACCGCTCTCGGGTGCTTTAGAGTGCCGAGTTATTCACTGCGCATGAAGAAATGACCACCTCCAACGTTTGGTTTATGTTTAATAAGCATTTTTAATTTTATTGCTTAAATCGCATTTTCTCGGCGAGCTGAGCACTTTTTCTGAATTGTGCCGCTCCCGTCACTCTGGTTAGGTTGGCATCGAAAAAAACGCTCTCGGGTGCTTTAGAGTGCCGAGTTTATTACTGCGCATTAAGAAATGACCACCTCCAACGTTTGGTTTATGTTTTATAAGCATTTTTAATTTTATTGCTTAAATCGCATTTTCTCGGCGAGCTGAGCACTTTTTCTGAATTGTGCCGCTCCCGTCACTCTGGTTAGGTTGGCATCGAAAAAAACGCTATCGGGTGCTTTAGAGTGCCGAGTTTATTACTGCGCATTAAGAAATGACCACCTCCAACGTTTGATTTATGTTTTATAAGCATTTTTAATTTTATTGCTTAAATCGCATTTTCTCGGCGAGCTGAGCACTTTTTCTGAATTGTGCCGCTCCCGTCACTCTGGTTAGGTTGGCATCGAAAAAAACGCTCTCGGGTGCGTTAGAGTGCCGAGTTATTCACTGCGCATGGAGAAATGACCACCTCCAACGTTTGGTTTATGTTTTATAAGCATTTTTAATTTTATTGCTTAAATCGCATTTTCTCGGCGAGCTGAGCACTTTTTCTGAATTGTGCCGCTCCCGTCACTCTGGTTAGGTTGGCATCGAAAAAAACGCTCTCGGGTGCTTTAGAGTGCCGAGTTTATCACTGCGCATGAAGAAATGACCACCTCCAACGTTTGGTTTATGTTTTATAAGCATTTTTAATTTTATTGCTTAAATCGCATTTTCTCGGCGAGCTGAGCGCTTTTTCTGAATTGTGCCGCTCCCGTCACTCTGGTTAGGTTGGCATCGAAAAAAACGCTCTCGGGTGCTTTAGAGTGCCGAGTTTATCACTGCGCATGAAGAAATGACCACCTCCAACGTTTGGTTTATGTTTTATAAGCATTTTTAATTTTATTGCTTAAATCGCATTTTCTCGGCGAGCTGAGCGCTTTTTCTGAATTGTGCCGCTCCCGTAACTCTGGTTAGGTTGGCATCGAAAAAAACGCTCTCGGGTGCTTTAGAGTGCCGAGTTTATCACTGCGCATGAAGAAATGACCACTTCCAACGTTTGGTTTATGTTTTATAAGCATTTTTAATTTTATTGCTTAAATCGCATTTTCTCGGCGAGCTGAGCACTTTTTCTGAATTGTGCCGCTCCCGTCACTCTGGTTAGGTTGGCATCGAAAAAAACGCTCTCGGGTGCTCTAGAGTGCCGAGTTTATTACTGCGCATTAAGAAATGACCACCTCCAACGTTTGGTTTATGTTTTATAAGCATTTTTAATTTTATTGCTTAAATCGCATTTTCTCGGCGAGCTGAGCACTTTTTCTGAATTGTGCCGCTCCCGTCACTCTGGTTAGGTTGGCATCGAAAAAAACGCTCTCGGGTGCTTTAGAGTGCCGACTTTATTACTGCGCATTAAGAAATGACCACCTCCAACGTTTGGTTTATGTTTTATAAGCATTTTTAATTTTATTGCTTAAATCGCATTTTCTCGGCGAGCTGAGCACTTTTTCTGAATTGTGCCGCTCCCGTCACTCTGGTTAGGTTGGCATCGAAAAAAACGCTCTCGGGTGCTTTAGAGTGCCGAGTTATTCACTGCGCATGAAGAAATGACCACCTCCAACGTTTGGTTTATGTTTTATAAGCATTTTTAATTTTATTGCTTAAATCGCATTTTCTCGGCGAGCTGAGCACTTTTTCTGAATTGTGCCGCTCCCGTCACTCTGGTTAGGTTGGCATCGAAAAAAACGCTCTCGGGTGCTTTAGAGTGCCGAGTTTATCACTGTGCATTAAGAAATGACCACCTCCAACGTTTGGTTTATGTTTTATAAGCATTTTTAATTTTATTGCTTAAATCGCATTTTCTCGGCGAGCTGAGCGCTTTTTCTGAATTGTGCCGCTCCCGTCACTCTGGTTAGGTTGGCATCGAAAAAAACGCTCTCGGGTGCTTTAGAGTGCCGAGTTATTCACTGCGCATGAAGAAATGACCACCTCCAATGTTTGGTTTATGTTTAATAAGCATTTTTAATTTTATTGCTTAAATCGCATGCATTTTCTCGGCGAGCTGAGCGCTTTTTCTGAATTGTGCCGCTCCCGTCACTCTGGTTAGGTTGGCATCGAAAAAAACGCTCTCGGGTGCTTTAGAGTGCCGAGTTATTCACTGCGCATGAAGAAATGACCACCTCCAACGTTTGGTTTATGTTTAATAAGCATTTTTAATTTTATTGCTTAAATCGCATTTTCTCGGCGAGCTGAGCACTTTTTCTGAATTGTGCCGCTCCCGTCACTCTGGTTAGGTTGGCATCGAAAAAAACGCTCTCGGGTGCTTTAGAGTGCCGAGTTTATTACTGCGCATTAGGAAATGACCACCTCCAACGTTTGGTTTATGTTTTATAAGCATTTTTAATTTTATTGCTTAAATCGCATTTTCTCGGCGAGCTGAGCGCTTTTTCTGAATTGTGCCGCTCCCGTCACTCTGGTTAGGTTGGCATCGAAAAAAACGCTCTCGGGTGCTTTAGAGTGCCGAGTTTATTACTGCGCATTAAGAAATGACCACCTCCAACGTTTGGTTTATGTTTTATAAGCATTTTTAATTTTATTGCTTAAATCGCATTTTCTCGGCGAGCTGAGCACTTTTTCTGAATTGTGCCGCTCCCGTCACTCTGGTTAGGTTGGCATCGAAAAAAACGCTCTCGGGTGCTTTAGAGTGCCGAGTTTATTACTGCGCATTGAGAAATGACCACCTCCAACGTTTGGTTTATGTTTTATAAGCATTTTTAATTTTATTGCTTAAATCGCATTTTCTCGGCGAGCTGAGCACTTTTTCTGAATTGTGCCGCTCCCGTCACTCTGGTTAGGTTGGCATCGAAAAAAACGCTCTCGGGTGCTTTAGAGTGCCGAGTTTATTACTGCGCATTAAGAAATGACCACCTCCAACGTTTGGTTTATGTTTTATAAGCATTTTTAATTTTATTGCTTAAATCGCATTTTCTCGGCGAGCTGAGCGCTTTTTCTGAATTGTGCCGCTCCCGTCACTCTGGTTAGGTTGGGATCGAAAAAAACGCTCTCGGGTGCTTTAGAGTGCCGAGTTTATCACTGCGCATGAAGAAATGACCACCTCCAACGTTTGGTTTATGTTTTATAAGCATTTTTAATTTTATTGCTTAAATCGCATTTTCTCGGCGAGCTGAGCGCTTTTTCTGAATTGTGCCGCTCCCGTAACTCTGGTTAGGTTGGCATCGAAAAAAACGCTCTCGGGTGCTTTAGAGTGCCGAGTTTATCACTGCGCATGAAGAAATGACCACTTCCAACGTTTGGTTTATGTTTTATAAGCATTTTTAATTTTATTGCTTAAATCGCATTTTCTCGGCGAGCTGAGCACTTTTTCTGAATTGTGCCGCTCCCGTCACTCTGGTTAGGTTGGCATCGAAAAAAACGCTCTTGGGTGCTCTAGAGTGCCGAGTTTATTACTGCGCATTAAGAAATGACCACCTCGAACGTTTGGTTTATGTTTTATAAGCATTTTTAATTTTATTGCTTAAATCGCATTTTCTCGGCGAGCTGAGCACTTTTTCTGAATTGTGCCGCTCCCGTCACTCTGGTTAGGTTGGCATCGAAAAAAACGCTCTCGGGTGCTTTAGAGTGCCGAGTTTATTACTGCGCATTAAGAAATGACCACCTCCAACGTTTGGTTTATGTTTTATAAGCATTTTTAATTTTATTGCTTAAATCGCATTTTCTCGGCGAGCTGAGCACTTTTTCTGAATTGTGCCGCTCCCGTCACTCTGGTTAGGTTGGCATCGAAAAAAACGCTCTCGGGTGCTTTAGAGTGCCGAGTTATTCACTGCGCATGAAGAAATGACCACCTCCAACGTTTGGTTTATGTTTAATAAGCATTTTTAATTTTATTGCTTAAATCGCATTTTCTCGGCGAGCTGAGCACTTTTTCTGAATTGTGCCGCTCTCGTCACTCTGGTTAGGTTGGCATCGAAAAAAACGCTCTCGGGTGCTTTAGAGTGCCGAGTTTATTACTGCGCATTAAGAAATGACCACCTCCAACGTTTGGTTTATGTTTTATAAGCATTTTTAATTTTATTGCTTAAATCGCATTTTCTCGGCGAGCTGAGCACTTTTTCTGAATTGTGCCGCTCCCGTCACTCTGGTTAGGTTGGCATCGAAAAAAACGCTCTCGGGTGCTTTAGAGTGCCGAGTTTATTACTGCGCATTAAGAAATGACCACCTCCAACGTTTGGTTTATGTTTTATAAGCATTTTTAATTTTATTGCTTAATTCGCATTTTCTCGGCGAGCTGAGCGCTTTTTCTGAATTGTGCCGCTCCCGTAACTCTGGTTAGGTTGGCATCGAAAAAAACGCTCTCGGGTGCTTTAGAGTGCCGAGTTTGAAATGACCACCTCCAACGTTTGGTTTATGTTTTATAAGCATTTTTAATTTTATTGCTTAAATCGCATTTTCTCGGCGAGCTGAGCACTTTTTCTGAATTGTGCCGCTCCCGTCACTTGGCATCGAAAAAAACGCTCTCGGGTGCTTTAGAGTGCCGAGTTATTCACTGCGCATGAAGAAATGACCACCTCCAACGTTTGGTTTATGTTTTATAAGCATTTTTAATTTTATTGCTTAAATCGCATTTTCTCGGCGAGCTGAGCGCTTTTTCTGAATTGTGCCGCTCCCGTCACTCTGGTTAGGTTGGCATCGAAAAAAACGCTCTCGGGTGCTTTAGAGTGCCGAGTTTATTACTGCGCATTAAGAAATGACCACCTCCAACGTTTGGTTTATGTTTTATAAGCATTTTTAATTTTATTGCTTAAATCGCATTTTCTCGGCGAGCTGAGCGCTTTTTCTGAATTGTGCCGCTCCCGTCACTCTGGTTAGGTTGGCATCGAAAAAAACGCTCTCGGGTGCTTTAGAGTGCCGAGTTTATCACTGCGCATGAAGAAATGACCACCTCCAACGTTTGGTTTATGTTTTATAAGCATTTTTAATTTTATTGCTTAAATCGCATTTTCTCGGCGAGCTGAGCGCTTTTTCTGAATTGTGCCGCTCAAGTAACTCTGGTTAGGTTGGCATCGAAAAAAACGCTCTCGGGTGCTTTAGAGTGCCGAGTTTATCACTGCGCATGAAGAAATGACCACTTCCAACGTTTGGTTTATGTTTTATAAGCATTTTTAATTTTATTGCTTAAATCGCATTTTCTCGGCGAGCTGAGCACTTTTTCTGAATTGTGCCGCTCCCGTCACTCTGGTTAGGTTGGCATCGAAAAAAACGCTCTCGGGTGCTCTAGAGTGCCGAGTTTATTACTGCGCATTAAGAAATGACCACCTCCAACCAACATTTGGTTTATGTTTTATAAGCATTTTTAATTTTATTGCTTAAATCGCATTTTCTCGGCGAGCTGAGCACTTTTTCTGAATTGTGCCGCTCCCGTCACTCTGGTTAGGTTGGCATCGAAAAAAACGCTCTCGGGTGCTTTAGAGTGCCGAGTTTATTACTGCGCATTAAGAAATGACCACCTCCAACGTTTGGTTTATGTTTTATAAGCATTTTTAATTTTATTGCTTAAATCGCATTTTCTCGGCGAGCTGAGCACTTTTTCTGAATTGTGCCGCTCCCGTCACTCTGGTTAGGTTGGCATCGAAAAAAACGCTCTCGGGTGCTTTAGAGTGCCGAGTTATTCACTGCGCATGAAGAAATGACCACCTCCAACGTTTGGTTTATGTTTAATAAGCATTTTTAATTTTATTGCTTAAATCGCATTTTCTCGGCGAGCTGAGCACTTTTTCTGAATTGTGCCGCTCCCGTCACTCTGGTTAGGTTGGCATCGAAAAAAACGCTCTCGGGTGCTTTAGAGTGCCGAGTTTATTACTGCGCATTAAGAAATGACCACCTCCAACGTTTGGTTTATGTTTTATAAGCATTTTTAATTTTATTGCTTAAATCGCATTTTCTCGGCGAGCTGAGCACTTTTTCTGAATTGTGCCGCTCCCGTCACTCTGGTTAGGTTGGCATCGAAAAAAACGCTCTCGGGTGCTTTAGAGTGCCGAGTTTATTACTGCGCATTAAGAAATGACCACCTCCAACGTTTGGTTTATGTTTTATAAGCATTTTTAATTTTATTGCTTAATTCGCATTTTCTCGGCGAGCTGAGCGCTTTTTCTGAATTGTGCCGCTCCCGTCACTCTGGTTAGGTTGGCATCGAAAAAAACGCTCTCGGGTGCTTTAGAGTGCCGAGTTTATTACTGCGCATTAAGAAATGACCACCTCCAACGTTTGGTTTATGTTTTATAAGCATTTTTAATTTTATTGCTTAAATCGCATTTTCTCGGCGAGCTGAGCACTTTTTCTGAATTGTGCCGCTCCCGTCACTCTGGTTAGGTTGGCATCGAAAAAAACGCTCTCGGGTGCTTTAGAGTGCCGAGTTTATTACTGCGCATTAAGAAATGACCACCTCCAACGTTTGGTTTATGTTTTATAAGCATTTTTAATTTTATTGCTTAAATCGCATTTTCTCGGCGAGCTGAGCACTTTTTCTGAATTGTGCCGCTCCCGTCACTCTGGTTAGGTTGGCATCGAAAAAAACGCTCTCGGGTGCTTTAGAGTGCCGAGTTTATTACTGCGCATTAAGAAATGACCACCTCCAACGTTTGGTTTATGTTTTATAAGCATTTTTAATTTTATTGCTTAATTCGCATTTTCTCGGCGAGCTGAGCACTTTTTCTGAATTGTGCCGCTCCCGTCACTTGGCATCGAAAAAAACGCTCTCGGGTGCTTTAGAGTGCCGAGTTATTCACTGCGCATGAAGAAATGACCACCTCCAACGTTTGGTTTATGTTTTATAAGCATTTTTAATTTTATTGCTTAAATCGCATTTTCTCGGCGAGCTGAGCGCTTTTTCTGAATTGTGCCGCTCCCTTCACTCTGGTTACGTTGGCATCGAAAAAAACGCTCTCGGGTGCTTTAGAGTGCCGAGTTTATTACTGCGCATTAAGAAATGACCACCTCCAACGTTTGGTTTATGTTTTATAAGCATTTTTAATTTTATTGCTTAAATCGCATTTTCTCGGCGAGCTGAGCACTTTTTCTGAATTGTGCCGCTCCCGTCACTCTGGTTAGGTTGGCATCGAAAAAAACGCTATCGGGTGCTTTAGAGTGCCGAGTTATTCACTGCGCATGAAGAAATGACCACCTCCAACGTTTGGTTTATGTTTAATAAGCATTTTTAATTTTATTGCTTAAATCGCATTTTCTCGGCGAGCTGAGCACTTTTTCTGAATTGTGCCGCTCCCGTCACTCTGGTTAGGTTGGCATCGAAAAAAAACGCTCTCGGGTGCTTTAGAGTGCCCAGTTTATTACTGCGCATTAAGAAATGACCACCTCCAACGTTTGGTTTATGTTTTATAAGCATTTTTAATTTTATTGCTTAAATCGCATTTTCTCAGCGAGCTGAGCACTTTTTCTGAATTGTGCCGCTCCCGTCACTCTGGTTAGGTTGGCATCGAAAAAAACGCTCTCGGGTGCTTTAGAGTGCCGAGTTTATTACTGCGCATTAAGAAATGACCACCTCCAACGTTTGGTTTATGTTTTATAAGCATTTTTAATTTTATTGCTTAAATCGCATTTTCTCGGCGAGCTGAGCGCTTTTTCTGAATTGTGCCGCTCCCGTCACTCTGGTTAGGTTGGCATCGAAAAAAACGCTCTCGGGTGCTTTAGAGTGCCGAGTTATTCACTGCGCATGAAGAAATGACCACCTCCAACGTTTGGTTTATGTTTAATAAGCATTTTTAATTTTATTGCTTAAATCGCATTTTCTCGGCGAGCTGAGCGCTTTTTCTGAATTGTGCCGCTCCCGTCACTCTGGTTAGGTTGGCATCGAAAAAAACGCTCTCGGGTGCTTTAGAGTGCCGAGTTTATCACTGCGCATGAAGAAATGACCACCTCCAACGTTTGGTTTATGTTTTATAAGCATTTTTAATTGTATTGCTTAAATCGCATTTTCTCGGCGAGCTGAGCGCTTTTTCTGAATTGTGCCGCTCCCGTAACTCTGGTTAGGTTGGCATCGAAAAAAACGCTCTCGGGTGCTTTAGAGTGCCGAGTTTATCACTGCGCATGAAGAAATGACCACTTCCAACGTTTGGTTTATGTTTTATAAGCATTTTTAATTTTATTGCTTAAATCGCATTTTCTCGGCGAGCTGAGCACTTTTTCTGAATTGTGCCGCTCCCGTCACTCTGGTTAGGTTGGCATCGAAAAAAACGCTCTCGGGTGCTCTAGAGTGCCGAGTTTATTACTGCGCATTAAGAAATGACCACCTCCAACGTTTGGTTTATGTTTTATAAGCATTTTTAATTTTATTGCTTAAATCGCATTTTCTCGGCGAGCTGAGCACTTTTTCTGAATTGTGCCGCTCCCGTCACTCTGGTTAGGTTGGCATCGAAAAAAACGCTCTCGGGTGCTTTAGAGTGCCGAGTTTATTACTGCGCATTAAGAAATGGCCACCTCCAACGTTTGGTTTATGTTTTATAAGCATTTTTAATTTTATTGCTTAAATCGCATTTTCTCGGCGAGCTGAGCACTTTTTCTGAATTGTGCCGCTCCCGTCACTCTGGTTAGGTTGGCATCGAAAAAAACGCTCTCGGGTGCTTTAGAGTGCCGAGTTATTCACTGCGCATGAAGAAATGACCACCTCCAACGTTTGGTTTATGTTTTATAAGCATTTTTAATTTTATTGCTTAAATCGCATTTTCTCGGCGAGCTGAGCACTTTTTCTGAATTGTGCCGCTCCCGTCACTCTGGTTAGGTTGGCATCGAAAAAAACGCTCTCGGGTGCTTTAGAGTGCCGAGTTTATCACTGCGCATGAAGAAATGACCACCTCCAACGTTTGGTTTATGTTTTATAAGCATTTTTAATTTTATTGCTTAAATCGCATTTTCTCGGCGAGCTGAGCGCTTTTTCTGAATTGTGCCGCTCCCGTCACTCTGGTTAGGTTGGCATCGAAAAAAACGCTCTCGGGTGCTTTAGAGTGCCGAGTTATTCACTGCGCATGAAGAAATGACCACCTCCAACGTTTGGTTTATGTTTAATAAGCATTTTTAATTTTATTGCTTAAATCGCATTTTCTCGGCGAGCTGAGCACTTTTTCTGAATTGTGCCGCTCCCGTCACTCTGGTTAGGTTGGCATCGAAAAAAATGCTCTCGGGTGCTTTAGAGTGCCGAGTTTATTACTGCGCATTAGGAAATGACCACCTCCAACGTTTGGTTTATGTTTTATAAGCATTTTTAATTTTATTGCTTAAATCGCATTTTCTCGGCGAGCTGAGCGCTTTTTCTGAATTGTGCCGCTCCCGTAACTCTGGTTAGGTTGGCATCGAAAAAAACGCTCTCGGGTGCTTTAGAGTGCCGAGTTTATTACTGCGCATTAAGAAATGACCACCTCCAACGTTTGGTTTATGTTTTATAAGCATTTTTAATTTTATTGCTTAAATCGCATTTTCTCGGCGAGCTGAGCACTTTTTCTGAATTGTGCCGCTCCCGTCACTCTGGTTAGGTTGGCATCGAAAAAAACGCTCTCGGGTGCTTTAGAGTGCCGAGTTTATTACTGCGCATTAAGAAATGACCACCTCCAACGTTTGGTTTATGTTTTATAAGCATTTTTAATTTTATTGCTTAAATCGCATTTTCTCGTCGAGCTGAGCACTTTTTCTGAATTGTGCCACTCCCGTCACTCTGGTTAGGTTGGCATCGAAAAAAACGCTATCGGGTGCTTTAGAGTGCCGAGTTTATTACTGCGCATTAAGAAATGACCACCTCCAACGTTTGGTTTATGTTTTATAAGCATTTTTAATTTTATTGCTTAAATCGCATTTTCTCGGCGAGCTGAGCGCTTTTTCTGAATTGTGCCGCTCCCGTCACTCTGGTTAGGTTGGCATCGAAAAAAACGCTCTCGGGTGCTTTAGAGTGCCGAGTTTATTACTGCGCATTAAGAAATGACCACCTCCAACGTTTGGTTTATATTTTATAAGCATTTTTAATTTTATTGCCTAAATCGCATTTTCTCGGCGAGCTGAGCACTTTTTCTGAATTGTGCCGCTCCCGTCACTCTGGTTAGGTTGGCATCGAAAAAAACGCTCTCGGGTGCTTTAGAGTGCCGAGTTTATTACTGCGCATTAAGAAATGACCACCTCCAACGTTTGGTTTATGTTTTATAAGCATTTTTAATTTTATTGCTTAAATCGCATTTTCTCGGCGAGCTGAGCACTTTTTCTGAATTGTGCCGCTCCCGTCACTCTGGTTAGGTTGGCATCGAAAAAAACGCTCTCGGGTGCTTTAGAGTGCCGAGTTATTCACTGCGCACGAAGAAATGACCACCTCCAACGTTTGGTTTATGTTTTATAAGCATTTTTAATTTTATTGCTTAAATCGCATTTTCTCGGCGAGCTGAGCGCTTTTTCTGAATTGTGCCGCTCCCGTCACTCTGGTTAGGTTGGCATCGAAAAAAACGCTCTCGGGTGCTTTAGAGTGCCGAGTTTATTACTGCGCATTAAGAAATGACCACCTCCAACGTTTGGTTTATGTTTTATAAGCATTTTTAATTTTATTGCTTAAATCGCATTTTCTCGGCGAGCTGAGCACTTTTTCTGAATTGTGCCGCTCCCGTCACTCTGGTTAGGTTGGCATCGAAAAAAACGCTCTCGGGTGCTTTAGAGTGCCGAGTTTATTACTGCGCATTAAGAAATGACCACCTCCAACGTTTGGTTTATGTTTTATAAGCATTTTTAATTTTATTGCTTAAATCGCATTTTCTCGGCGAGCTGAGCACTTTTTCTGAATTGTGCCGCTCCCGTCACTCTGGTTAGGTTGGCATCGAAAAAAACGCTTTTGGGTGCTTTAGAGTGCCGAGTTATTCACTGCGCATGAAGAAATGACCACCTCCAACGTTTGGTTTATGTTTAATATGCATTTTTAATTTTATTGCTTAAATCGCATTTTCTCGGCGAGCTGAGCACTTTTTCTGAATTGTGCCGCTCCCGTCACTCTGGTTAAGTTGGCATCGAAAAAAACGCTCTCGGGTGCTTTAGAGTGCCGAGTTTATTACTGCGCATTAAGAAATGACCACCTCCAACGTTTGGTTTATGTTTTATAAGCATTTTTAATTTTATTGCTTAAATCGCATTTTCTCGTCGAGCTGAGCACTTTTTCTGAATTGTGCCGCTCCCGTCACTCTGGTTAGGTTGGCATCGAAAAAAACGCTATCGGGTGCTTTAGAGTGCCGAGTTATTCACTGCGCATGAAGAAATGACCACCTCCAACGTTTGGTTTATGTTTAATAAGCATTTTTAATTTTATTGCTTAAATCGCATTTTCTCGGCGAGCTGAGCACTTTTTCTGAATTGTGCCGCTCCCGTCACTCTGGTTAGGTTGGCATCGAAAAAAACGCTCTCGGGTGCTTTAGAGTGCCGAGTTTATTACTGCGCATTAAGAAATGACCACCTCCAACGTTTGGTTTATGTTTTATAAGCATTTTTAATTTTATTGCTTAAATCGCATTTTCTCGGCGAGCTGAGCACTTTTTCTGAATTGTGCCGCTCCCGTCACTCTGGTTAGGTTGACATCGAAAAAAACGCTCTCGGGTGCTTTAGAGTGCCGAGTTTATTACTGCGCATTAAGAAATGACCACCTCCAACGTTTGGTTTATGTTTTATAAGCATTTTTAATTTTATTGCTTAAATCGCATTTTCTCGGCGAGCTGAGCACTTTTTCTGAATTGTGCCGCTCCCGTCACTTGGCATCGAAAAAAACGCTCTCGGGTGCTTTAGAGTGCCGAGTTATTCACTGCGCATGAAGAAATGACCACCTCCAACGTTTGGTTTATGTTTTATAAGCATTTTTAATTTTATTGCTTAAATCGCATTTTCTCGGCGAGCTGAGCGCTTTTTCTGAATTGTGCCGCTCCCGTCACTCTGGTTAGGTTGGCATCGAAAAAAACGCTCTCGGGTGCTTTAGAGTGCCGAGTTTATTACTGCGCATTAAGAAATGACCACCTCCAACGTTTGGTTTATGTTTTATAAGCATTTTTAATTTTATTGCCTAAATCGCATTTTCTCGGCGAGCTGAGCACTTTTTCTGAATTGTGCCGCTCCCGTCACTCTGGTTAGGTTGGCATCGAAAAAAACGCTCTCGGGTGCTTTAGAGTGCCGAGTTTATTACTGCGCATTAAGAAATGACCACCTCCAACGTTTGGTATATGTTTTATAAGCATTTTTAATTTTATTGCTTAAATCGCATTTTCTCGGCGAGCTGAGCACTTTTTCTGAATTGTGCCGCTCCCGTCACTCTGGTTAGGTTGGCATCGAAAAAAACGCTCTCGGGTGCTTTAGAGTGCCGAGTTATTCACTGCGCACGAAGAAATGACCACCTCCAACGTTTGGTTTATGTTTTATAAGCATTTTTAATTTTATTGCTTAAATCGCATTTTCTCGGCGAGCTGAGCGCTTTTTCTGAATTGTGCCGCTCCCGTCACTCTGGTTAGGTTGGCATCGAAAAAAACGCTCTCGGGTGCTTTAGAGTGCCGAGTTTATTACTGCGCATTAAGAAATGACCACCTCCAACGTTTGGTTTATGTTTTATAAGCATTTTTAATTTTATTGCTTAAATCGCATTTTCTCGGCGAGCTGAGCGCTTTTTCTGAATTGTGCCGCTCCCGTCACTCTGGTTAGGTTGGCATCGAAAAAAACGCTCTCGGGTGGAGTGCCGAGTTATTCACTGCGCATGAAGAAATGACCACCTCCAACGTTTGGTTTATGTTTAATAAGCATTTTTAATTTTATTGCTTAAATCGCATTTTCTCGGCGAGCTGAGCACTTTTTCTGAATTGTGCCGCTCCCGTCACTCTGGTTAGGTTGGCATCGAAAAAAACGCTCTCGGGTGCGTTAGAGTGCCGAGTTATTCACTGCGCATGGAGAAATGACCACCTCCAACGTTTGGTTTATGTTTAATAAGCATTTTTAATTTTATTGCTTAAATCGCATTTTCTCGGCGAGCTGAGCACTTTTTCTGAATTGTGCCGCTCCCGTCACTCTGGTTAGGTTGGCATCGAAAAAAACGCTCTCGGGTGCTTTAGAGTGCCGAGTTTATTACTGCGCATTAAGAAATGACCACCTCCAACGTTTGGTTTATGTTTTATAAGCATTTTTAATTTTATTGCTTAAATCGCATTTTCTCGGCGAGCTGAGCACTTTTTCTGAATTGTGCCGCTCCCGTCACTCTGGTTAGGTTGGCATCGAAAAAAACGCTCACGGGTGCTTTAGAGTGCCGAGTTTATTACTGCGCATTAAGAAATGACCACCTCCAACGTTTGGTTTATGTTTTATAAGCATTTTTAATTTTATTGCTTAAATCGCATTTTCTCGGCGAGCTGAGCACTTTTTCTGAATTGTGCCGCTCCCGTCACTCTGGTTAGGTTGGCATCGAAAAAAACGCTCTCGGGTGCTTTAGAGTGCCGAGTTATTCACTGCGCATGAAGAAATGACCACCTCCAACGTTTGGTTTATGTTTTATAAGCATTTTTAATTTTATTGCTTAAATCGCATTTTCTCGGCGAGCTGAGCGCTTTTTCTGAATTGTGCCGCTCCCGTAACTCTGGTTAGGTTGGCATCGAAAAAAACGCTCTCGGGTGCTTTAGAGTGCCGAGTTTATTACTGCGCATTAAGAAATGACCACCTCCAACGTTTGGTTAATGTTTTATAAGCATTTTTAATTTTATTGCTTAAATCGCAATTTCTCGGCGAGCTGAGCACTTTTTCTGAATTGTGCCGCTCCCGTCACTCTGGTTAGGTTGGCATCGAAAAAAACGCTCTCGGATGCTTTAGAGTGCCGAGTTTATTACTGCGCATTAAGAAATGACCACCTCCAACGTTTGGTTTATGTTTTATAAGCATTTTTAATTTTATTGCTTAAATCGCATTTTCTCGGCGAGCTGAGCACTTTTTCTGAATTGTGCCGCTCCCGTCACTCTGGTTAGGTTGGCATCGAAAAAAACGCTTACGGGTGCTTTAGAGTGCCTAGTTTATTACTGCGCATTAAGAAATGACCACCTCCAACGTTTGGTTTATGTTTTATAAGCATTTTTAATTTTATTGCTTAAATCGCATTTTCTCGGCGAGCTGAGCACTTTTTCTGAATTGTGCCGCTCCCGTCACTCTGGTTAGGTTGGCATCGAAAAAAACGCTCTCGGGTGCTTTAGTGCCGAGTTATTCACTGCGCATGGAGAAATGACCACCTCCAACGTTTGGTTTATGTTTTATAAGCATTTTTAATTTTATTGCTTAAATCGCATTTTCTCGGCGAGCTGAGCACTTTTTCTGAATTGTGCCGCTCCCGTCACTCTGGTTAGGTTGGCATCGAAAAAAACGCTCTCGGGTGCTTTAGAGTGCCGAGTTTATTACTGCGCATTGAGAAATGACCACCTCCAACGTTTGGTTTATGTTTTATAAGCATTTTTAATTTTATTGCTTAAATCGCATTTTCTCGGCGAGCTGAGCACTTTTTCTGAATTGTGCCGCTCCCGTCACTCTGCATGGTTAGGTTGGCATCGAAAAAAACGCTCTCGGGTGCTTTAGAGTGCCGAGTTTATTACTGCGCATTAAGAAATGACCACCTCCAACGTTTGGTTTATGTTTTATAAGCATTTTTAATTTTATTGCTTAAATCGCATTTTCTCGGCGAGCTGAGCGCTTTTTCTGAATTGTGCCGCTCCCGTCACTCTGGTTAGGTTGGCATCGAAAAAAACGCTCTCGGGTGCTTTAGAGTGCCGAGTTTATCACTGCGCATGAAGAAATGACCACCTCCAACGTTTGGTTTATGTTTTATAAGCATTTTTAATTTTATTGCTTAAATCGCATTTTCTCGGCGAGCTGAGCGCTTTTTCTGAATTGTGCCGCTCAAGTAACTCTGGTTAGGTTGGCATCGAAAAAAACGCTCTCGGGTGCTTTAGAGTGCCGAGTTTATCACTGCGCATGAAGAAATGACCACTTCCAACGTTTGGTTTATGTTTTATAAGCATTTTTAATTTTATTGCTTAAATCGCATTTTCTCGGCGAGCTGAGCACTTTTTCTGAATTGTGCCGCTCCCGTCACTCTGGTTAGGTTGGCATCGAAAAAAACGCTCTCGGGTGCTCTAGAGTGCCGAGTTTATTACTGCGCATTAAGAAATGACCACCTCCAACGTTTGGTTTATGTTTTATAAGCATTTTTAATTTTATTGCTTAAATCGCATTTTCTCGGCGAGCTGAGCACTTTTTCTGAATTGTGCCGCTCCCGTCACTCTGGTTAGGTTGGCATCGAAAAAAACGCTCTCGGGTGCTTTAGAGTGCCGAGTTTATTACTGCGCATTAAGAAATGACCACCTCCAACGTTTGGTTTATGTTTTATAAGCATTTTTAATTTTATTGCTTAAATCGCATTTTCTCGGCGAGCTGAGCACTTTTTCTGAATTGTGCCGCTCCCGTCACTCTGGTTAGGTTGGCATCGAAAAAAACGCTCTCGGGTGCTTTAGAGTGCCGAGTTATTCACTGCGCATGAAGAAATGACCACCTCCAACGTTTGGTTTATGTTTAATAAGCATTTTTAATTTTATTGCTTAAATCGCATTTTCTCGGCGAGCTGAGCACTTTTTCTGAATTGTGCCGCTCCCGTCACTCTGGTTAGGTTGGCATCGAAAAAAACGCTCTCGGGTGCTTTAGAGTGCCGAGTTTATTACTGCGCATTAAGAAATGACCACCTCCAACGTTTGGTTTATGTTTTATAAGCATTTTTAATTTTATTGCTTAAATCGCATTTTCTCGGCGAGCTGAGCACTTTTTCTGAATTGTGCCGCTCCCGTCACTCTGGTTAGGTTGGCATCGAAAAAAACGCTCTCGGGTGCTTTAGAGTGCCGAGTTTATTACTGCGCATTAAGAAATGACCACCTCCAACGTTTGGTTTATGTTTTATAAGCATTTTTAATTTTATTGCTTAATTCGCATTTTCTCGGCGAGCTGAGCGCTTTTTCTGAATTGTGCCGCTCCCGTCACTCTGGTTAGGTTGGCATCGAAAAAAACGCTCTCGGGTGCTTTAGAGTGCCGAGTTTATTACTGCGCATTAAGAAATGACCACCTCCAACGTTTGGTTTATGTTTTATAAGCATTTTTAATTTTATTGCTTAAATCGCATTTTCTCGGCGAGCTGAGCACTTTTTCTGAATTGTGCCGCTCCCGTCACTCTGGTTAGGTTGGCATCGAAAAAAACGCTCTCGGGTGCTTTAGAGTGCCGAGTTTATTACTGCGCATTAAGAAATGACCACCTCCAACGTTTGGTTTATGTTTTATAAGCATTTTTAATTTTATTGCTTAAATCGCATTTTCTCGGCGAGCTGAGCACTTTTTCTGAATTGTGCCGCTCCCGTCACTCTGGTTAGGTTGGCATCGAAAAAAACGCTCTCGGGTGCTTTAGAGTGCCGAGTTTATTACTGCGCATTAAGAAATGACCACCTCCAACGTTTGGTTTATGTTTTATAAGCATTTTTAATTTTATTGCTTAATTCGCATTTTCTCGGCGAGCTGAGCACTTTTTCTGAATTGTGCCGCTCCCGTCACTTGGCATCGAAAAAAACGCTCTCGGGTGCTTTAGAGTGCCGAGTTATTCACTGCGCATGAAGAAATGACCACCTCCAACGTTTGGTTTATGTTTTATAAGCATTTTTAATTTTATTGCTTAAATCGCATTTTCTCGGCGAGCTGAGCGCTTTTTCTGAATTGTGCCGCTCCCGTCACTCTGGTTAGGTTGGCATCGAAAAAAACGCTCTCGGGTGCTTTAGAGTGCCGAGTTTATTACTGCGCATTAAGAAATGACCACCTCCAACGTTTGGTTTATGTTTTATAAGCATTTTTAATTTTATTGCTTAAATCGCATTTTCTCGGCGAGCTGAGCACTTTTTCTGAATTGTGCCGCTCCCGTCACTCTGGTTAGGTTGGCATCGAAAAAAACGCTATCGGGTGCTTTAGAGTGCCGAGTTATTCACTGCGCATGAAGAAATGACCACCTCCAACGTTTGGTTTATGTTTAATAAGCATTTTTAATTTTATTGCTTAAATCGCATTTTGTCGGCGAGCTGAGCACTTTTTCTGAATTGTGCCGCTCCCGTCACTCTGGTTAGGTTGGCATCGAAAAAAAACGCTCTCGGGTGCTTTAGAGTGCCCAGTTTATTACTGCGCATTAAGAAATGACCACCTCCAACGTTTGGTTTATGTTTTATAAGCATTTTTAATTTTATTGCTTAAATCGCATTTTCTCAGCGAGCTGAGCACTTTTTCTGAATTGTGCCGCTCCCGTCACTCTGGTTAGGTTGGCATCGAAAAAAACGCTCTCGGGTGCTTTAGAGTGCCGAGTTTATTACTGCGCATTAAGAAATGACCACCTCCAACGTTTGGTTTATGTTTTATAAGCATTTTTAATTTTATTGCTTAAATCGCATTTTCTCGGCGAGCTGAGCGCTTTTTCTGAATTGTGCCGCTCCCGTCACTCTGGTTAGGTTGGCATCGAAAAAAACGCTCTCGGGTGCTTTAGAGTGCCGAGTTATTCACTGCGCATGAAGAAATGACCACCTCCAACGTTTGGTTTATGTTTAATAAGCATTTTTAATTTTATTGCTTAAATCGCATTTTCTCGGCGAGCTGAGCGCTTTTTCTGAATTGTGCCGCTCCCGTCACTCTGGTTAGGTTGGCATCGAAAAAAACGCTCTCGGGTGCTTTAGAGTGCCGAGTTTATCACTGCGCATGAAGAAATGACCACCTCCAACGTTTGGTTTATGTTTTATAAGCATTTTTAATTGTATTGCTTAAATCGCATTTTCTCGGCGAGCTGAGCGCTTTTTCTGAATTGTGCCGCTCCCGTAACTCTGGTTAGGTTGGCATCGAAAAAAACGCTCTCGGGTGCTTTAGAGTGCCGAGTTTATCACTGCGCATGAAGAAATGACCACTTCCAACGTTTGGTTTATGTTTTATAAGCATTTTTAATTTTATTGCTTAAATCGCATTTTCTCGGCGAGCTGAGCACTTTTTCTGAATTGTGCCGCTCCCGTCACTCTGGTTAGGTTGGCATCGAAAAAAACGCTCTCGGGTGCTCTAGAGTGCCGAGTTTATTACTGCGCATTAAGAAATGACCACCTCCAACGTTTGGTTTATGTTTTATAAGCATTTTTAATTTTATTGCTTAAATCGCATTTTCTCGGCGAGCTGAGCACTTTTTCTGAATTGTGCCGCTCCCGTCACTCTGGTTAGGTTGGCATCGAAAAAAACGCTCTCGGGTGCTTTAGAGTGCCGAGTTTATTACTGCGCATTAAGAAATGGCCACCTCCAACGTTTGGTTTATGTTTTATAAGCATTTTTAATTTTATTGCTTAAATCGCATTTTCTCGGCGAGCTGAGCACTTTTTCTGAATTGTGCCGCTCCCGTCACTCTGGTTAGGTTGGCATCGAAAAAAACGCTCTCGGGTGCTTTAGAGTGCCGAGTTATTCACTGCGCATGAAGAAATGACCACCTCCAACGTTTGGTTTATGTTTTATAAGCATTTTTAATTTTATTGCTTAAATCGCATTTTCTCGGCGAGCTGAGCACTTTTTCTGAATTGTGCCGCTCCCGTCACTCTGGTTAGGTTGGCATCGAAAAAAACGCTCTCGGGTGCTTTAGAGTGCCGAGTTTATCACTGCGCATGAAGAAATGACCACCTCCAACGTTTGGTTTATGTTTTATAAGCATTTTTAATTTTATTGCTTAAATCGCATTTTCTCGGCGAGCTGAGCGCTTTTTCTGAATTGTGCCGCTCCCGTCACTCTGGTTAGGTTGGCATCGAAAAAAACGCTCTCGGGTGCTTTAGAGTGCCGAGTTATTCACTGCGCATGAAGAAATGACCACCTCCAACGTTTGGTTTATGTTTAATAAGCATTTTTAATTTTATTGCTTAAATCGCATTTTCTCGGCGAGCTGAGCACTTTTTCTGAATTGTGCCGCTCCCGTCACTCTGGTTAGGTTGGCATCGAAAAAAACGCTCTCGGGTGCTTTAGAGTGCCGAGTTTATTACTGCGCATTAGGAAATGACCACCTCCAACGTTTGGTTTATGTTTTATAAGCATTTTTAATTTTATTGCTTAAATCGCATTTTCTCGGCGAGCTGAGCGCTTTTTCTGAATTGTGCCGCTCCCGTAACTCTGGTTAGGTTGGCATCGAAAAAAACGCTCTCGGGTGCTTTAGAGTGCCGAGTTTATTACTGCGCATTAAGAAATGACCACCTCCAACGTTTGGTTTATGTTTTATAAGCATTTTTAATTTTATTGCTTAAATCGCATTTACTCGGCGAGCTGAGCACTTTTTCTGAATTGTGCCGCTCCCGTCACTCTGGTTAGGTTGGCATCGAAAAAAACGCTCTCGGGTGCTTTAGAGTGCCGAGTTTATTACTGCGCATTAAGAAATGACCACCTCCAACGTTTGGTTTATGTTTTATAAGCATTTTTAATTTTATTGCTTAAATCGCATTTTCTCGTCGAGCTGAGCACTTTTTCTGAATTGTGCCGCTCCCGTCACTCTGGTTAGGTTGGCATCGAAAAAAACGCTATCGGGTGCTTTAGAGTGCCGAGTTATTCACTGCGCATGAAGAAATGACCACCTCCAACGTTTGGTTTATGTTTAATAAGCATTTTTAATTTTATTGCTTAAATCGCATTTTCTCGGCGAGCTGAGCACTTTTTCTGAATTGTGCCGCTCCCGTCACTCTGGTTAGGTTGGCATCGAAAAAAACGCTCTCGGGTGCTTTAGAGTGCCGAGTTTATTACTGCGCATTAAGAAATGACCACCTCCAACGTTTGGTTTATGTTTTATAAGCATTTTTAATTTTATTGCTTAAATCGCATTTTCTCGGCGAGCTGAGCACTTTTTCTGAATTGTGCCGCTCCCGTCACTCTGGTTAGGTTGGCATCGAAAAAAACGCTCTCGGGTGCTTTAGAGTGCCGAGTTTATTACTGCGCATTAAGAAATGACCACCTCCAACGTTTGGTTTATGTTTTATAAGCATTTTTAATTTTATTGCTTAAATCGCATTTTCTCGGCGAGCTGAGCACTTTTTCTGAATTGTGCCGCTCCCGTCACTTGGCATCGAAAAAAACGCTCTCGGGTGCTTTAGAGTGCCGAGTTATTCACTGCGCATGAAGAAATGACCACCTCCAACGTTTGGTTTATGTTTTATAAGCATTTTTAATTTTATTGCTTAAATCGCATTTTCTCGGCGAGCTGAGCGCTTTTTCTGAATTGTGCCGCTCCCGTCACTCTGGTTAGGTTGGCATCGAAAAAAACGCTCTCGGGTGCTTTAGAGTGCCGAGTTTATTACTGCGCATTAAGAAATGACCACCTCCAACGTTTGGTTTATGTTTTATAAGCATTTTTAATTTTATTGCCTAAATCGCATTTTCTCGGCGAGCTGAGCACTTTTTCTGAATTGTGCCGCTCCCGTCACTCTGGTTAGGTTGGCATCGAAAAAAACGCTCTCGGGTGCTTTAGAGTGCCGAGTTTATTACTGCGCATTAAGAAATGACCACCTCCAACGTTTGGTATATGTTTTATAAGCATTTTTAATTTTATTGCTTAAATCGCATTTTCTCGGCGAGCTGAGCACTTTTTCTGAATTGTGCCGCTCCCGTCACTCTGGTTAGGTTGGCATCGAAAAAAACGCTCTCGGGTGCTTTAGAGTGCCGAGTTATTCACTGCGCACGAAGAAATGACCACCTCCAACGTTTGGTTTATGTTTTATAAGCATTTTTAATTTTATTGCTTAAATCGCATTTTCTCGGCGAGCTGAGCGCTTTTTCTGAATTGTGCCGCTCCCGTCACTCTGGTTAGGTTGGCATCGAAAAAAACGCTCTCGGGTGCTTTAGAGTGCCGAGTTTATTACTGCGCATTAAGAAATGACCACCTCCAACGTTTGGTTTATGTTTTATAAGCATTTTTAATTTTATTGCTTAAATCGCATTTTCTCGGCGAGCTGAGCGCTTTTTCTGAATTGTGCCGCTCCCGTCACTCTGGTTAGGTTGGCATCGAAAAAAACGCTCTCGGGTGGAGTGCCGAGTTATTCACTGCGCATGAAGAAATGACCACCTCCAACGTTTGGTTTATGTTTAATAAGCATTTTTAATTTTATTGCTTAAATCGCATTTTCTCGGCGAGCTGAGCACTTTTTCTGAATTGTGCCGCTCCCGTCACTCTGGTTAGGTTGGCATCGAAAAAAACGCTCTCGGGTGCGTTAGAGTGCCGAGTTATTCACTGCGCATGGAGAAATGACCACCTCCAACGTTTGGTTTATGTTTAATAAGCATTTTTAATTTTATTGCTTAAATCGCATTTTCTCGGCGAGCTGAGCACTTTTTCTGAATTGTGCCGCTCCCGTCACTCTGGTTAGGTTGGCATCGAAAAAAACGCTCTCGGGTGCTTTAGAGTGCCGAGTTTATTACTGCGCATTAAGAAATGACCACCTCCAACGTTTGGTTTATGTTTTATAAGCATTTTTAATTTTATTGCTTAAATCGCATTTTCTCGGCGAGCTGAGCACTTTTTCTGAATTGTGCCGCTCCCGTCACTCTGGTTAGGTTGGCATCGAAAAAAACGCTCTCGGGTGCTTTAGAGTGCCGAGTTTATCACTGCGCATGAAGAAATGACCACCTCCAACGTTTGGTTTATGTTTAATAAGCATTTTTAATTTTATTGCTTAAATCGCATTTTCTCGGCGAGCTGAGCACTTTTTCTGAATTGTGCCGCTCCCGTCACTCTGGTTAGGTTGGCATCGAAAAAAACGCTCTCGGGTGCTTTAGAGTGCCGACTTTATCACTGCGCATGAAGAAATGACCACCTCCAACGTTTGGTTTATGTTTTATAAGCATTTTTAATTTTATTGCTTAAATCGCATTTTCTCGGCGAGCTGAGCACTTTTTCTGAATTGTGCCGCTCCCGTCACTCTGGTTAGGTTGGCATCGAAAAAAACGCTCACGGGTGCTTTAGAGTGCCGAGTTTATTACTGCGCATTAAGAAATGACCACCTCCAACGTTTGGTTTATGTTTTATAAGCATTTTTAATTTTATTGCTTAAATCGCATTTTCTCGGCGAGCTGAGCACTTTTTCTGAATTGTGCCGCTCCCGTCACTCTGGTTAGGTTGGCATCGAAAAAAACGCTCTCGGGTGCTTTAGAGTGCCGAGTTATTCACTGCGCATGAAGAAATGACCACCTCCAACGTTTGGTTTATGTTTTATAAGCATTTTTAATTTTATTGCTTAAATCGCATTTTCTCGGCGAGCTGAGCGCTTTTTCTGAATTGTGCCGCTCCCGTAACTCTGGTTAGGTTGGCATCGAAAAAAACGCTCTCGGGTGCTTTAGAGTGCCGAGTTTATTACTGCGCATTAAGAAATGACCACCTCCAACGTTTGGTTTATGTTTTATAAGCATTTTTAATTTTATTGCTTAAATCGCATTTTCTCGGCGAGCTGAGCACTTTTTCTGAATTGTGCCGCTCCCGTCACTCTGGTTAGGTTGGCATCGAAAAAAACGCTCTCGGGTGCTTTAGAGTGCCGAGTTTATCACTGCGCATGAAGAAATGACCACCTCCAACGTTTGGTTTATGTTTTATAAGCATTTTTAATTTTATTGCTTAAATCGCATTTTCTCGGCGAGCTGAGCGCTTTTTCTGAATTGTGCCGCTCCCGTCACTCTGGTTAGGTTGGCATCGAAAAAAACGCTCTCGGGTGCTTTAGAGTGCCGAGTTTATCACTGCGCATGAAGAAATGACCACCTCCAACGTTTGGTTTATGTTTTATAAGCATTTTTAATTTTATTGCTTAAATCGCATTTTCTCGGCGAGCTGAGCGCTTTTTCTGAATTGTGCCGCTCCCGTAACTCTGGTTAGGTTGGCATCGAAAAAAACGCTCTCGGGTGCTTTAGAGTGCCGAGTTATTCACTGCGCATGAAGAAATGACCACCTCCAACGTTTGGTTTATGTTTAATAAGCATTTCTAATTTTATTGCTTAAATCGCATTTTCTCGGCGAGCTGAGCACTTTTTCTGAATTGTGCCGCTCCCGTCACTCTGGTTAGGTTGGCATCGAAAAAAACGCTCTCGGGTGCTTTAGAGTGCCGAGTTTATTACTGCGCATTAAGAAATGACCACCTCCAACGTTTGGTTTATGTTTTATAAGCATTTTTAATTTTATTGCTTAAATCGCATTTTCTCGGCGAGCTGAGCACTTTTTCTGAATTGTGCCGCTCCCGTCACTCTGGTTAGGTTGGCATCGAAAAAAACGCTCTCGGGTGCTTTAGAGTGCCGAGTTTATTACTGCGCATTAAGAAATGACCACCTCCAACGTTTGGTTTATGTTTTATAAGCATTTTTAATTTTATTGCTTAAATCGCATTTTCTCGGCGAGCTGAGCACTTTTTCTGAATTGTGCCGCTCCCGTCACTTGGCATCGAAAAAAACGCTCTCGGGTGCTTTAGAGTGCCGAGTTATTCACTGCGCATGAAGAAATGACCACCTCCAACGTTTGGTTTATGTTTTATAAGCATTTTTAATTTTATTGCTTAAATCGCATTTTCTCGGCGAGCTGAGCGCTTTTTCTGAATTGTGCCGCTCCCGTCACTCTGGTTAGGTTGGCATCGAAAAAAACGCTCTCGGGTGCTTTAGAGTGCCGAGTTTATTACTGCGCATTAAGAAATGACCACCTCCAACGTTTGGTTTATGTTTTATAAGCATTTTTAATTTTATTGCCTAAATCGCATTTTCTCGGCGAGCTGAGCACTTTTTCTGAATTGTGCCGCTCCCGTCACTCTGGTTAGGTTGGCATCGAAAAAAACGCTCTCGGGTGCTTTAGAGTGCCGAGTTTATTACTGCGCATTAAGAAATGACCACCTCCAACGTTTGGTATATGTTTTATAAGCATTTTTAATTTTATTGCTTAAATCGCATTTTCTCGGCGAGCTGAGCACTTTTTCTGAATTGTGCCGCTCCCGTCACTCTGGTTAGGTTGGCATCGAAAAAAACGCTCTCGGGTGCTTTAGAGTGCCGAGTTATTCACTGCGCACGAAGAAATGACCACCTCCAACGTTTGGTTTATGTTTTATAAGCATTTTTAATTTTATTGCTTAAATCGCATTTTCTCGGCGAGCTGAGCGCTTTTTCTGAATTGTGCCGCTCCCGTCACTCTGGTTAGGTTGGCATCGAAAAAAACGCTCTCGGGTGCTTTAGAGTGCCGAGTTTATTACTGCGCATTAAGAAATGACCACCTCCAACGTTTGGTTTATGTTTTATAAGCATTTTTAATTTTATTGCTTAAATCGCATTTTCTCGGCGAGCTGAGCGCTTTTTCTGAATTGTGCCGCTCCCGTCACTCTGGTTAGGTTGGCATCGAAAAAAACGCTCTCGGGTGGAGTGCCGAGTTATTCACTGCGCATGAAGAAATGACCACCTCCAACGTTTGGTTTATGTTTAATAAGCATTTTTAATTTTATTGCTTAAATCGCATTTTCTCGGCGAGCTGAGCACTTTTTCTGAATTGTGCCGCTCCCGTCACTCTGGTTAGGTTGGCATCGAAAAAAACGCTCTCGGGTGCGTTAGAGTGCCGAGTTATTCACTGCGCATGGAGAAATGACCACCTCCAACGTTTGGTTTATGTTTAATAAGCATTTTTAATTTTATTGCTTAAATCGCATTTTCTCGGCGAGCTGAGCACTTTTTCTGAATTGTGCCGCTCCCGTCACTCTGGTTAGGTTGGCATCGAAAAAAACGCTCTCGGGTGCTTTAGAGTGCCGAGTTTATTACTGCGCATTAAGAAATGACCACCTCCAACGTTTGGTTTATGTTTTATAAGCATTTTTAATTTTATTGCTTAAATCGCATTTTCTCGGCGAGCTGAGCACTTTTTCTGAATTGTGCCGCTCCCGTCACTCTGGTTAGGTTGGCATCGAAAAAAACGCTCTCGGGTGCTTTAGAGTGCCGAGTTTATCACTGCGCATGAAGAAATGACCACCTCCAACGTTTGGTTTATGTTTAATAAGCATTTTTAATTTTATTGCTTAAATCGCATTTTCTCGGCGAGCTGAGCACTTTTTCTGAATTGTGCCGCTCCCGTCACTCTGGTTAGGTTGGCATCGAAAAAAACGCTCTCGGGTGCTTTAGAGTGCCGACTTTATCACTGCGCATGAAGAAATGACCACCTCCAACGTTTGGTTTATGTTTTATAAGCATTTTTAATTTTATTGCTTAAATCGCATTTTCTCGGCGAGCTGAGCACTTTTTCTGAATTGTGCCGCTCCCGTCACTCTGGTTAGGTTGGCATCGAAAAAAACGCTCACGGGTGCTTTAGAGTGCCGAGTTTATTACTGCGCATTAAGAAATGACCACCTCCAACGTTTGGTTTATGTTTTATAAGCATTTTTAATTTTATTGCTTAAATCGCATTTTCTCGGCGAGCTGAGCACTTTTTCTGAATTGTGCCGCTCCCGTCACTCTGGTTAGGTTGGCATCGAAAAAAACGCTCTCGGGTGCTTTAGAGTGCCGAGTTATTCACTGCGCATGAAGAAATGACCACCTCCAACGTTTGGTTTATGTTTTATAAGCATTTTTAATTTTATTGCTTAAATCGCATTTTCTCGGCGAGCTGAGCGCTTTTTCTGAATTGTGCCGCTCCCGTAACTCTGGTTAGGTTGGCATCGAAAAAAACGCTCTCGGGTGCTTTAGAGTGCCGAGTTTATTACTGCGCATTAAGAAATGACCACCTCCAACGTTTGGTTTATGTTTTATAAGCATTTTTAATTTTATTGCTTAAATCGCATTTTCTCGGCGAGCTGAGCACTTTTTCTGAATTGTGCCGCTCCCGTCACTCTGGTTAGGTTGGCATCGAAAAAAACGCTCTCGGGTGCTTTAGAGTGCCGAGTTTATCACTGCGCATGAAGAAATGACCACCTCCAACGTTTGGTTTATGTTTTATAAGCATTTTTAATTTTATTGCTTAAATCGCATTTTCTCGGCGAGCTGAGCGCTTTTTCTGAATTGTGCCGCTCCCGTCACTCTGGTTAGGTTGGCATCGAAAAAAACGCTCTCGGGTGCTTTAGAGTGCCGAGTTTATCACTGCGCATGAAGAAATGACCACCTCCAACGTTTGGTTTATGTTTTATAAGCATTTTTAATTTTATTGCTTAAATCGCATTTTCTCGGCGAGCTGAGCGCTTTTTCTGAATTGTGCCGCTCCCGTAACTCTGGTTAGGTTGGCATCGAAAAAAACGCTCTCGGGTGCTTTAGAGTGCCGAGTTATTCACTGCGCATGAAGAAATGACCACCTCCAACGTTTGGTTTATGTTTAATAAGCATTTCTAATTTTATTGCTTAAATCGCATTTTCTCGGCGAGCTGAGCACTTTTTCTGAATTGTGCCGCTCCCGTCACTCTGGTTAGGTTGGCATCGAAAAAAACGCTCTCGGGTGCTTTAGAGTGCCGAGTTTATTACTGCGCATTAAGAAATGACCACCTCCAACGTTTGGTTTATGTTTTATAAGCATTTTTAATTTTATTGCTTAAATCGCATTTTCTCGGCGAGCTGAGCACTTTTTCTGAATTGTGCCGCTCCCGTCACTCTGGTTAGGTTGGCATCGAAAAAAACGCTCTCGGGTGCTTTAGAGTGCCGAGTTTATTACTGCGCATTAAGAAATGACCACCTCCAACGTTTGGTTTATGTTTTATAAGCATTTTTAATTTTATTGCTTAAATCGCATTTTCTCGGCGAGCTGAGCACTTTTTCTGAATTGTGCCGCTCCCGTCACTTGGCATCGAAAAAAACGCTCTCGGGTGCTTTAGAGTGCCGAGTTATTCACTGCGCATGAAGAAATGACCACCTCCAACGTTTGGTTTATGTTTTATAAGCATTTTTAATTTTATTGCTTAAATCGCATTTTCTCGGCGAGCTGAGCGCTTTTTCTGAATTGTGCCGCTCCCGTCACTCTGGTTAGGTTGGCATCGAAAAAAACGCTCTCGGGTGCTTTAGAGTGCCGAGTTTATTACTGCGCATTAAGAAATGACCACCTCCAACGTTTGGTTTATGTTTTATAAGCATTTTTAATTTTATTGCCTAAATCGCATTTTCTCGGCGAGCTGAGCACTTTTTCTGAATTGTGCCGCTCCCGTCACTCTGGTTAGGTTGGCATCGAAAAAAACGCTCTCGGGTGCTTTAGAGTGCCGAGTTTATTACTGCGCATTAAGAAATGACCACCTCCAACGTTTGGTATATGTTTTATAAGCATTTTTAATTTTATTGCTTAAATCGCATTTTCTCGGCGAGCTGAGCACTTTTTCTGAATTGTGCCGCTCCCGTCACTCTGGTTAGGTTGGCATCGAAAAAAACGCTCTCGGGTGCTTTAGAGTGCCGAGTTATTCACTGCGCACGAAGAAATGACCACCTCCAACGTTTGGTTTATGTTTTATAAGCATTTTTAATTTTATTGCTTAAATCGCATTTTCTCGGCGAGCTGAGCGCTTTTTCTGAATTGTGCCGCTCCCGTCACTCTGGTTAGGTTGGCATCGAAAAAAACGCTCTCGGGTGCTTTAGAGTGCCGAGTTTATTACTGCGCATTAAGAAATGACCACCTCCAACGTTTGGTTTATGTTTTATAAGCATTTTTAATTTTATTGCTTAAATCGCATTTTCTCGGCGAGCTGAGCGCTTTTTCTGAATTGTGCCGCTCCCGTCACTCTGGTTAGGTTGGCATCGAAAAAAACGCTCTCGGGTGGAGTGCCGAGTTATTCACTGCGCATGAAGAAATGACCACCTCCAACGTTTGGTTTATGTTTAATAAGCATTTTTAATTTTATTGCTTAAATCGCATTTTCTCGGCGAGCTGAGCACTTTTTCTGAATTGTGCCGCTCCCGTCACTCTGGTTAGGTTGGCATCGAAAAAAACGCTCTCGGGTGCGTTAGAGTGCCGAGTTATTCACTGCGCATGGAGAAATGACCACCTCCAACGTTTGGTTTATGTTTAATAAGCATTTTTAATTTTATTGCTTAAATCGCATTTTCTCGGCGAGCTGAGCACTTTTTCTGAATTGTGCCGCTCCCGTCACTCTGGTTAGGTTGGCATCGAAAAAAACGCTCTCGGGTGCTTTAGAGTGCCGAGTTTATTACTGCGCATTAAGAAATGACCACCTCCAACGTTTGGTTTATGTTTTATAAGCATTTTTAATTTTATTGCTTAAATCGCATTTTCTCGGCGAGCTGAGCACTTTTTCTGAATTGTGCCGCTCCCGTCACTCTGGTTAGGTTGGCATCGAAAAAAACGCTCTCGGGTGCTTTAGAGTGCCGAGTTTATCACTGCGCATGAAGAAATGACCACCTCCAACGTTTGGTTTATGTTTAATAAGCATTTTTAATTTTATTGCTTAAATCGCATTTTCTCGGCGAGCTGAGCACTTTTTCTGAATTGTGCCGCTCCCGTCACTCTGGTTAGGTTGGCATCGAAAAAAACGCTCTCGGGTGCTTTAGAGTGCCGACTTTATCACTGCGCATGAAGAAATGACCACCTCCAACGTTTGGTTTATGTTTTATAAGCATTTTTAATTTTATTGCTTAAATCGCATTTTCTCGGCGAGCTGAGCACTTTTTCTGAATTGTGCCGCTCCCGTCACTCTGGTTAGGTTGGCATCGAAAAAAACGCTCACGGGTGCTTTAGAGTGCCGAGTTTATTACTGCGCATTAAGAAATGACCACCTCCAACGTTTGGTTTATGTTTTATAAGCATTTTTAATTTTATTGCTTAAATCGCATTTTCTCGGCGAGCTGAGCACTTTTTCTGAATTGTGCCGCTCCCGTCACTCTGGTTAGGTTGGCATCGAAAAAAACGCTCTCGGGTGCTTTAGAGTGCCGAGTTATTCACTGCGCATGAAGAAATGACCACCTCCAACGTTTGGTTTATTTTTTATAAGCATTTTTAATTTTATTGCTTAAATCGCATTTTCTCGGCGAGCTGAGCGCTTTTTCTGAATTGTGCCGCTCCCGTAACTCTGGTTAGGTTGGCATCGAAAAAAACGCTCTCGGGTGCTTTAGAGTGCCGAGTTTATTACTGCGCATTAAGAAATGACCACCTCCAACGTTTGGTTTATGTTTTATAAGCATTTTTAATTTTATTGCTTAAATCGCATTTTCTCGGCGAGCTGAGCACTTTTTCTGAATTGTGCCGCTCCCGTCACTCTGGTTAGGTTGGCATCGAAAAAAACGCTCTCGGGTGCTTTAGAGTGCCGAGTTTATCACTGCGCATGAAGAAATGACCACCTCCAACGTTTGGTTTATGTTTTATAAGCATTTTTAATTTTATTGCTTAAATCGCATTTTCTCGGCGAGCTGAGCGCTTTTTCTGAATTGTGCCGCTCCCGTCACTCTGGTTAGGTTGGCATCGAAAAAAACGCTCTCGGGTGCTTAAGAGTGCCGAGCTGCGCATGAAGAAATGACCACTTCCAACGTTTGGTTTATGTTTTATAAGCATTTTTAATTTTATTGCTTAAATCGCATTTTCTCGGCGAGCTGAGCACTTTTTCTGAATTGTGCCGCTCCCGTCACTCTGGTTAGGTTGGCATCGAAAAAAACGCTCTCGGGTGCTCTAGAGTGCCGAGTTTATTACTGCGCATTAAGAAATGACCACCTCCAACGTTTGGTTTATGTTTTATAAGCATTTTTAATTTTATTGCTTAAATCGCATTTTCTCGGCGAGCTGAGCACTTTTTCTGAATTGTGCCGCTCCCGTCACTCTGGTTAGGTTGGCATCGAAAAAAATGCTCTCGGGTGCTTTAGAGTGCCGAGTTTATTACTGCGCATTAAGAAATGGCCACCTCCAACTTTTGGTTTATGTTTTATAAGCATTTTTAATTTTATTGCTTAAATCGCATTTTCTCGGCGAGCTGAGCACTTTTTCTGAATTGTGCCGCTCCCGTCACTCTGGTTAGGTTGGCATCGAAAAAAACGCTCTCGGGTGCTTTAGAGTGCCGAGTTATTCACTGCGCATGAAGAAATGACCACCTCCAACGTTTGGTTTATGTTTAATAAGCATTTTTAATTTTATTGCTTAAATCGCATTTTCTCGGCGAGCTGAGCACTTTTTCTGAATTGTGCCGCTCCCGTCACTCTGGTTAGGTTGGCATCGAAAAAAACGCTCTCGGGTGCTTTAGAGTGCCGAGTTTATTACTGCGCATTAAGAAATGACCACCTCCAACGTTTGGTTTATGTTTTATAAGCATTTTTAATTTTATTGCTTAAATCGCATTTTCTCGGCGAGCTGAGCACTTTTTCTGAATTGTGCTGCTCCCGTCACTCTGGTTAGGTTGGCATCGAAAAAAACGCTCTCGGGTGCTTTAGAGTGCCGAGTTTATTACTGCGCATTAAGAAATGACCACCTCCAACGTTTGGTTTATGTTTTATAAGCATTTTTAATTTTATTGCTTAATTCGCATTTTCTCGGCGAGCTGAGCGCTTTTTCTGAATTGTGCCGCTCCCGTCACTCTGGTTAGGTTGGCATCGAAAAAAACGCTCTCGGGTGCTTTAGAGTGCCGAGTTATTCACTGCGCATGAAGAAATGACCACCTCCAACGTTTGGTTTATGTTTAATAAGCATTTTTAATTTTATTGCTTAAATCGCATTTTCTCGGCGAGCTGAGCACTTTTTCTGAATTGTGCCGCTCCCGTCACTCTGGTTAGGTTGGCATCGAAAAAAACGCTCTCGGGTGCTTTAGAGTGCCGAGTTTATTACTGCGCATTAAGAAATGACCACCTCCAACGTTTGGTTTATGTTTTATAAGCATTTTTAATTTTATTGCTTAAATCGCATTTTCTCGGCGAGCTGAGCACTTTTTCTGAATTGTGCCGCTCCCGTCACTCTGGTTAGGTTGGCATCGAAAAAAACGCTCTCGGGTGCTTTAGAGTGCCGAGTTTATTACTGCGCATTAAGAAATGACCACCTCCAACGTTTGGTTTATGTTTTATAAGCATTTTTAATTTTATTGCTTAATTCGCATTTTCTCGGCGAGCTGAGCACTTTTTCTGAATTGTGCCGCTCCCGTCACTTGGCATCGAAAAAAACGCTCTCGGGTGCTTTAGAGTGCCGAGTTATTCACTGCGCATGAAGAAATGACCACCTCCAACGTTTGGTTTATGTTTTATAAGCATTTTTAATTTTATTGCTTAAATCGCATTTTCTCGGCGAGCTGAGCGCTTTTTCTGAATTGTGCCGCTCCCGTCACTCTGGTTAGGTTGGCATCGAAAAAAACGCTCTCGGGTGCTTTAGAGTGCTGAGTTTATTACTGCGCATTAAGAAATGACCACTTCCAACGTTTGGTTTATGTTTTATAAGCATTTTTAATTTTATTGCTTAAATCGCATCTTCTCGGCGAGCTGAGCGCTTTTTCTGAATTGTGCCGCTCCCGTCACTCTGGTTAGGTTGGCATCGAAAAAAACGCTCTCGGGTGCTTTAGAGTGCCGAGTTTATTACTGCGCATTAAGAAATGACCACCTCCAACGTTTGGTTTATGTTTTATAAGCATTTTTAATTTTATTGCTTAAATCGCATTTTCTCGGCGAGCTGAGCACTTTTTCTGAATTGTGCCGCTCCCGTCACTCTGGTTAGGTTGGCATCGAAAAAAACGCTCTCGGGTGCTTTAGAGTGCCGAGTTATTCACTGCGCATGAAGAAATGACCACCTCCAACGTTTGGTTTATGTTTTATAAGCATTTTTAATTTTATTGCTTAAATCGCATTTTCTCGGCGAGCTGAGCGCTTTTTCTGAATTGTGCCGCTCCCGTCACTCTGGTTAGGTTGGCATCGAAAAAAACGCTCTCGGGTGCTTTAGAGTGCTGAGTTTATTACTGCGCATTAAGAAATGACCACCTCCAACGTTTGGTTTATGTTTTATAAGCATTTTTAATTTTATTGCTTAAATCGCATCTTCTCGGCGAGCTGAGCGCTTTTTCTGAATTGTGCCGCTCCCGTCACTCTGGTTAGGTTGGCATCGAAAAAAACGCTCTCGGGTGCTTTAGAGTGCCGAGTTTATTACTGCGCATTAAGAAATGACCACCTCCAACGTTTGGTTTATGTTTTATAAGCATTTTTAATTTTATTGCTTAATTCGCATTTTCTCGGCGAGCTGAGCACTTTTTCTGAATTGTGCCGCTCCCGTCACTTGGCATCGAAAAAAACGCTCTCGGGTGCTTTGGAGTGCCGAGTTATTCACTGCGCATGAAGAAATGACCACCTCCAACGTTTGGTTTATGTTTTATAAGCATTTTTAATTTTATTGCTTAAATCGCATTTTCTCGGCGAGCTGAGCGCTTTTTCTGAATTGTGCCGCTCCCGTCACTCTGGTTAGGTTGGCATCGAAAAAAACGCTCTCGGGTGCTTTAGAGTGCTGAGTTTATTACTGCGCATTAAGAAATGACCACCTCCAACGTTTGGTTTATGTTTTATAAGCATTTTTAATTTTATTGCTTAAATCGCATCTTCTCGGCGAGCTGAGCGCTTTTTCTGAATTGTGCCGCTCCCGTCACTCTGGTTAGGTTGGCATCGAAAAAAACGCTCTCGGGTGCTTTAGAGTGCCGAGTTTATTACTGCGCATTAAGAAATGACCACCTCCAACGTTTGGTTTATGTTTTATAAGCATTTTTAATTTTATTGCTTAAATCGCATTTTCTCGGCGAGCTGAGCACTTTTTCTGAATTGTGCCGCTCCCGTCACTCTGGTTAGGTTGGCATCGAAAAAAACGCTCTCGGGTGCTTTAGAGTGCCGAGTTTATTACTGCGCATTAAGAAATGACCACCTCCAACGTTTGGTTTATGTTTTATAAGCATTTTTAATTTTATTGCTTAAATCGCATTTTCTCGGCGAGCTGAGCACTTTTTCTGAATTGTGCCGCTCCCGTCACTCTGGTTAGGTTGGCATCGAAAAAAACGCTCTCGGGTGCTTTAGAGTGCCGAGTTATTCACTGCGTATGAAGAAATGACCACCTCCAACGTTTGGTTTATGTTTTATAAGCATTTTTAATTTTATTGCTTAAATCGCATTTTCTCGGCGAGCTGAGCACTTTTTCTGAATTGTGCCGCTCCCGTCACTCTGGTTAGGTTGGCATCGAAAAAAACGCTCTCGGGTGCTTTAGAGTGCCGAGTTTATCACTGCGCATGAAGAAATGACCACCTCCAACGTTTGGTTTATGTTTTATAAGCATTTTTAATTTTATTGCTTAAATCGCATTTTCTCGGCGAGCTGAGCGCTTTTTCTGAATTGTGCCGCTCCCGTCACTCTGGTTAGGTTGGCATCGAAAAAAACGCTCTCGGGTGCTTTAGAGTGCCGAGTTATTCACTGCGCATGAAGAAATGACCACCTCCAATGTTTGGTTTATGTTTAATAAGCATTTTTAATTTTATTGCTTAAATCGCATTTTCTCGGCGAGCTGAGCGCTTTTTCTGAATTGTGCCGCTCCCGTCACTCTGGTTAGGTTGGCATCGAAAAAAACGCTCTCGGGTGCTTTAGAGTGCCGAGTTATTCACTGCGCATGAAGAAATGACCACCTCCAACGTTTGGTTTATGTTTAATAAGCATTTTTAATTTTATTGCTTAAATCGCATTTTCTCGGCGAGCTGAGCACTTTTTCTGAATTGTGCCGCTCCCGTCACTCTGGTTAGGTTGGCATCGAAAAAAACGCTCTCGGGTGCTTTAGAGTGCCGAGTTTATTACTGCGCATTAGGAAATGACCACCTCCAACGTTTGGTTTATGTTTTATAAGCATTTTTAATTTTATTGCTTAAATCGCATTTTCTCAGCGAGCTGAGCGCTTTTTCTGAATTGTGCCGCTCCCGTCACTCTGGTTAGGTTGGCATCGAAAAAAACGCTCTCGGGTGCTTTAGAGTGCCGAGTTTATTACTGCGCATTAAGAAATGACCACCTCCAACGTTTGGTTTATGTTTTATAAGCATTTTTAATTTTATTGCTTAAATCGCATTTTCTCGGCGAGCTGAGCACTTTTTCTGAATTGTGCCGCTCCCGTCACTCTGGTTAGGTTGGCATCGAAAAAAACGCTCTCGGGTGCTTTAGAGTGCCGAGTTTATTACTGCGCATTGAGAAATGACCACCTCCAACGTTTGGTTTATGTTTTATAAGCATTTTTAATTTTATTGCTTAAATCGCATTTTCTCGGCGAGCTGAGCACTTTTTCTGAATTGTGCCGCTCCCGTCACTCTGGTTAGGTTGGCATCGAAAAAAACGCTCTCGGGTGCTTTAGAGTGCCGAGTTATTCACTGCGCATGAAGAAATGACCACCTCCAACGTTTGGTTTATGTTTAATAAGCATTTTTAATTTTATTGCTTAAATCGCATTTTCTCGGCGAGCTGAGCGCTTTTTCTGAATTGTGCCGCTCCCGTCACTCTGGTTAGGTTGGCATCGAAAAAAACGCTCTCGGGTGCTTTAGAGTGCCGAGTTTATTACTGCGCATTAAGAAATGACCACCTCCAACGTTTGGTTTATGTTTTATAAGCATTTTTAATTTTATTGCTTAAATCGCATTTTCTCGGCGAGCTGAGCACTTTTTCTGAATTGTGCCGCTCCCGTCACTCTGGTTAGGTTGGCATCGAAAAAAACGCTCTCGGGTGCTTTAGAGTGCCGAGTTTATTACTGCGCATTAAGAAATGACCACCTCCAACGTTTGGTTTATGTTTTATAAGCATTTTTAATTTTATTGCTTAATTCGCATTTTCTCGGCGAGCTGAGCGCTTTTTCTGAATTGTGCCGCTCCCGTCACTCTGGTTAGGTTGGCATCGAAAAAAACGCTCTCGGGTGCTTTAGAGTGCCGAGTTTATTACTGCGCATTAAGAAATGACCACCTCCAACGTTTGGTTTATGTTTTATAAGCATTTTTAATTTTATTGCTTAAATCGCATTTTCTCGGCGAGCTGAGCACTTTTTCTGAATTGTGCCGCTCCCGTCACTTGGCATCGAAAAAAACGCTCTCGGGTGCTTTAGAGTGCCGAGTTATTCACTGCGCATGAAGAAATGACCACCTCCAACGTTTGGTTTATGTTTTATAAGCATTTTTAATTTTATTGCTTAAATCGCATTTTCTCGGCGAGCTGAGCGCTTTTTCTGAATTGTGCCGCTCCCGTCACTCTGGTTAGGTTGGCATCGAAAAAAACGCTCTCGGGTGCTTAAGAGTGCCGAGTTTATCACTGCGCATGAAGAAATGACCACCTCCAACGTTTGGTTTATGTTTTATAAGCATTTTTAATTTTATTGCTTAAATCGCATTTTCTCGGCGAGCTGAGCGCTTTTTCTGAATTGTGCCGCTCCCGTAACTCTGGTTAGGTTGGCATCGAAAAAAACGCTCTCGGGTGCTTTAGAGTGCCGAGTTTATCACTGCGCATGAAGAAATGACCACTTCCAACGTTTGGTTTATGTTTTATAAGCATTTTTAATTTTATTGCTTAAATCGCATTTTCTCGGCGAGCTGAGCGCTTTTTCTTAATTGTGCCGCTCCCGTCACTCTGGTTAGGTTGGCATCGAAAAAAACGCTCTCGGGTGCTTTAGAGTGCCGAGTTATTCACTGCGCATGAAGAAATGACCACCTCCAACGTTTGGTTTATGTTTAATAAGCATTTTTAATTTTATTGCTTAAATCGCATTTTCTCGGCGAGCTGAGCACTTTTTCTGAATTGTGCCGCTCCCGTCACTCTGGTTAGGTTGGCATCGAAAAAAACGCTCTCGGGTGCTTAAGAGTGCCGAGTTTATTACTGCGCATTAAGAAATGACCACCTCCAACGTTTGGTTTATGTTTTATAAGCATTTTTAATTTTATTGCTTAAATCGCATTTTCTCGGCGAGCTGAGCACTTTTTCTGAATTGTGCCGCTCCCGTCACTCTGGTTAGGTTGGCATCGAAAAAAACGCTCTCGGGTGCTTTAGAGTGCCGAGTTTATTACTGCGCATTAAGAAATGACCACCTCCAACGTTTGGTTTATGTTTTATAAGCATTTTTAATTTTATTGCTTAAATCGCATTTTCTCGGCGAGCTGAGCACTTTTTCTGAATTGTGCCGCTCCCGTCACTCTGGTTAGGTTGGCATCGAAAAAAACGCTCTCGGGTGCTTTAGAGTGCCGAGTTATTCACTGCGCATGAAGAAATGACCACCTCCAACGTTTGGTTTATGTTTAATAAGCATTTTTTATTTTATTGCTTGAATCGCATTTTCTCGGCGAGCTGAGCACTTTTTCTGAATTGTGCCGCTCCCGTCACTCTGGTTAGGTTGGCATCGAAAAAAACGCTCTCGGGTGCTTTAGAGTGCCGAGTTTATCACTGCGCATGAAGAAATGACCACCTCCAACGTTTGGTTTATGTTTTATAAGCATTTTTAATTTTATTGCTTAAATCGCATTTTCTCGGCGAGCTGAGCACTTTTTCTGAATTGTGCCGCTCCCGTCACTCTGGTATAGGTTGGCATCGAAAAAAACGCTCTCGGGTGCTTTAGAGTGCCGAGTTTATCACTGCGCATGAAGAAATGACCACCTCCAACGTTTGGTTTATGTTTAATAAGCATTTTTAATTTTATTGCTTAAATCGCATTTTCTCGGCGAGCTGAGCACTTTTTCTGAATTGTGCCGCTCCCGTCACTCTGGTTAGGTTGGCATCGAAAAAAACGCTCTCGGGTGCTTTAGAGTGCCGACTTTATCACTGCGCATGAAGAAATGACCACCTCCAACGTTTGGTTTATGTTTTATAAGCATTTTTATTTTTATTGCTTAAATCGCATTTTCTCGGTGAGCTGAGCACTTTTTCTGAATTGTGCCGCTCCCGTCACTCTGGTTAGGTTGGCATCGAAAAAAACGCTCACGGGTGCTTTAGAGTGCCGAGTTTATTACTGCGCATTAAGAAATGACCACCTCCAACGTTTGGTTTATGTTTTATAAGCATTTTTAATTTTATTGCTTAAATCGCATTTTCTCGGCGAGCTGAGCACTTTTTCTGAATTGTGCCGCTCCCGTCACTCTGGTTAGGTTGGCATCGAAAAAAACGCTATCGGGTGCTTTAGAGTGCCGAGTTATTCACTGCGCATGAAGAAATGACCACCTCCAACGTTTGGTTTATGTTTAATAAGCATTTTTAATTTTATTGCTTAAATCGCATTTTCTCGGCGAGCTGAGCACTTTTTCTGAATTGTGCCGCTCCCGTCACTCTGGTTAGGTTGGCATCGAAAAAAACGCTCTCGGGTGCTTTAGAGTGCCGAGTTTATCACTGCGCATGAAGAAATGACCACCTCCAACGTTTGGTTTATGTTTTATAAGCATTTTTAATTTTATTGCTTAAATCGCATTTTCTCGGCGAGCTGAGCACTTTTTCTGAATTGTGCCGCTCCCGTCACTCTGGTTAGGTTGGCATCGAAAAAAACGCTCTCGGGTGCTTTAGAGTGCCGAGTTTATCACTGCGCATGAAGAAATGACCACCTCCAACGTTTGGTTTATGTTTTATAAGCATTTTTAATTTTATTGCTTAAATCGCATTTTCTCGGCGAGCTGAGCGCTTTTTCTGAATTGTGCCGCTCCCGTCACTCTGGTTAGGTTGGCATCGAAAAAAACGCTCTCGGGTGCTTTAGAGTGCCGAGTTTATTACTGCGCATTAAGAAATGACCACCTCCAACGTTTGGTTTATGTTTTATAAGCATTTTTAATTTTATTGCTTAAATCGCATTTTCTCGGCGAGCTGAGCACTTTTTCTGAATTGTGCCGCTCCCGTCACTCTGGTTAGGTTGGCATCGAAAAAAACGCTCTCGGGTGCTTTAGAGTGCCGAGTTTATTACTGCGCATTAAGAAATGACCACCTCCAACGTTTGGTTTATGTTTTATAAGCATTTTTAATTTTATTGCTTAAATCGCATTTTCTCGGCGAGCTGAGCACTTTTTCTGAATTGTGCCGCTCCCGTCACTCTGGTTAGGTTGGCATCGAAAAAAAACGCTATCGGGTGCTTTAGAGTGCCGAGTTATTCACTGCGCATGAAGAAATGACCACCTCCAACGTTTGGTTTATGTTTAATAAGCATTTTTAATTTTATTGCCTAAATCGCATTTTCTCGGCGAGCTGAGCACTTTTTCTGAATTGTGCCGCTCCCGTCACTCTGGTTAGGTTGGCATCGAAAAAAACGCTCTCGGGTGATTTAGAGTGCCGAGTTTATTACTGCGCATTAAGAAATGACCACCTCCAACGTTTGGTTTATGTTTTATAAGCATTTTTAATTTTATTGCTTAAATCGCATTTTCTCGGCGAGCTGAGCACTTTTTCTGAATTGTGCCGCTCCCGTCACTCTGGTTAGGTTGGCATCGAAAAAAACGCTCTCGGGTGCTTTAGAGTGCCGAGTTTATCACTGCGCATGAAGAAATGACCACCTCCAACGTTTGGTTTATGTTTAATAAGCATTTTTAATTTTATTGCTTAAATCGCATTTTCTCGGCGAGCTGAGCACTTTTTCTGAATTGTGCCGCTCCCGTCACTCTGGTTAGGTTGGCATCGAAAAAAACGCTCTCGGGTGCTTTAGAGTGCCGACTTTATCACTGCGCATGAAGAAATGACCACCTCCAACGTTTGGTTTATGTTTTATAAGCATTTTTAATTTTATTGCTTAAATCGCATTTTCTCGGCGAGCTGAGCACTTTTTCTGAATTGTGCCGCTCCCGTCACTCTGGTTAGGTTGGCATCGAAAAAAACGCTCACGGGTGCTTTAGAGTGCCGAGTTTATTACTGCGCATTAAGAAATGACCACCTCCAACGTTTGGTTTATGTTTTATAAGCATTTTTATTTTTATTGCTTAAATCGCATTTTCTCGGCGAGCTGAGCACTTTTTCTGAATTGTGCCGCTCCCGTCACTCTGGTTAGGTTGGCATCGAAAAAAACGCTCACGGGTGCTTTAGAGTGCCGAGTTTATTACTGCGCATTAAGAAATGACCACCTCCAACGTTTGGTTTATGTTTTATAAGCATTTTTAATTTTATTGCTTAAATCGCATTTTCTCGGCGAGCTGAGCACTTTTTCTGAATTGTGCCGCTCCCGTCACTCTGGTTAGGTTGGCATCGAAAAAAACGCTCTCGGGTGCTTTAGAGTGCCGAGTTATTCACTGCGCATGAAGAAATGACCACCTCCAACGTTTGGTTTATGTTTTATAAGCATTTTTAATTTTATTGCTTAAATCGCATTTTCTCGGCGAGCTGAGCGCTTTTTCTGAATTGTGCCGCTCCCGTCACTCTGGTTAGGTTGGCATCGAAAAAAACGCTCTCGGGTGCTTTAGAGTGCCGAGTTTATCACTGCGCATGAAGAAATGACCACCTCCAACGTTTGGTTTATGTTTTATAAGCATTTTTAATTTTATTGCTTAAATCGCATTTTCTCGGCGAGCTGAGCACTTTTTCTGAATTGTGCCGCTCCCGTCACTCTGGTTAGGTTGGCATCGAAAAAAACGCTCTCGGGTGCTTTAGAGTGCCGAGTTTATTACTGCGCATGAAGAAATGACCACCTCCAATGTTTGGTTTATGTTTAATAAGCATTTTTAATTTTATTGCTTAAATCGCATTTTCTCGGCGAGCTGAGCGCTTTTTCTGAATTGTGCCGCTCCCGTCACTCTGGTTAGGTTGGCATCGAAAAAAACGCTCTCGGGTGCTTTAGAGTGCCGAGTTATTCACTGCGCATGAAGAAATGACCACCTCCAACGTTTGGTTTATGTTTAATAAGCATTTTTAATTTTATTGCTTAAATCGCATTTTCTCGGCGAGCTGAGCACTTTTTCTGAATTGTGCCGCTCCCGTCACTCTGGTTAGGTTGGCATCGAAAAAAACGCTCTCGGGTGCTTTAGAGTGCCGAGTTTATTACTGCGCATTAGGAAATGACCACCTCCAACGTTTGGTTTATGTTTTATAAGCATTTTTAATTTTATTGCTTAAATCGCATTTTCTCGGCGAGCTGAGCGCTTTTTCTGAATTGTGCCGCTCCCGTCACTCTGGTTAGGTTGGCATCGAAAAAAACGCTCTCGGGTGCTTTAGAGTGCCGAGTTTATTACTGCGCATTAAGAAATGACCACCTCCAACGTTTGGTTTATGTTTTATAAGCATTTTTAATTTTATTGCTTAAATCGCATTTTCTCGGCGAGCTGAGCACTTTTTCTGAATTGTGCCGCTCCCGTCACTCTGGTTAGGTTGGCATCGAAAAAAACGCTCTCGGGTGCTTTAGAGTGCCGAGTTTATTACTGCGCATTGAGAAATGACCACCTCCAACGTTTGGTTTATGTTTTATAAGCATTTTTAATTTTATTGCTTAAATCGCATTTTCTCGGCGAGCTGAGCACTTTTTCTGAATTGTGCCGCTCCCGTCACTCTGGTTAGGTTGGCATCGAAAAAAACGCTCTCGGGTGCTTTAGAGTGCCGAGTTATTCACTGCGCATGAAGAAATGACCACCTCCAACGTTTGGTTTATGTTTAATAAGCATTTTTAATTTTATTGCTTAAATCGCATTTTCTATAGGCGAGCTGAGCACTTTTTCTGAATTGTGCCGCTCCCGTCACTCTGGTTAGGTTGGCATCGAAAAAAACGCTCTCGGGTGCTTTAGAGTGCCGAGTTTATTACTGCGCATTAAGAAATGACCACCTCCAACGTTTGGTTTATGTTTTATAAGCATTTTTAATTTTATTGCTTAAATCGCATTTTCTCGGCGAGCTGAGCACTTTTTCTGAATTGTGCCGCTCCCGTCACTCTGGTTAGGTTGGCATCGAAAAAAACGCTCTCGGGTGCTTTAGAGTGCCGAGTTTATTACTGCGCATTAAGAAATGACCACCTCCAACGTTTGGTTTATGTTTTATAAGCATTTTTAATTTTATTGCTTAAATCGCATTTTCTCGGCGAGCTGAGCACTTTTTCTGAATTGTGCCGCTCCCGTCACTCTGGTTAGGTTGGCATCGAAAAAAACGCTCTCGGGTGCTTTAGAGTGCCGAGTTTATTACTGCGCATTAAGAAATGACCACCTCCAACGTTTGGTTTATGTTTTATAAGCATTTTTAATTTTATTGCTTAAATCGCATTTTCTCGGCGAGCTGAGCACTTTTTCTGAATTGTGCCGCTCCCGTCACTCTGGTTAGGTTGGCATCGAAAAAAACGCTCTCGGGTGCTTTAGAGTGCCGAGTTATTCACTGCGCATGAAGAAATGACCACCTCCAACGTTTGGTTTATGTTTAATAAGCATTTTTAATTTTATTGCTTGAATCGCATTTTCTCGGCGAGCTGAGCACTTTTTCTGAATTGTGCCGCTCCCGTCACTCTGGTTAGGTTGGCATCGAAAAAAACGCTCTCGGGTGCTTTAGAGTGCCGAGTTTATCACTGCGCATGAAGAAATGACCACCTCCAACGTTTGGTTTATGTTTTATAAGCATTTTTAATTTTATTGCTTAAATCGCATTTTCTCGGCTAGCTGAGCACTTTTTCTGAATTGTGCCGCTCCCGTCACTCTGGTTAGGTTGGCATCGAAAAAAACGCTCTCGGGTGCTTTAGAGTGCCGAGTTTATCACTGCGCATGAAGAAATGACCACCTCCAACGTTTGGTTTATGTTTTATAAGCATTTTTAATTTTATTGCTTAAATCGCATTTTCTCGGCGAGCTGAGCGCTTTTTCTGAATTGTGCCGCTCCCGTCACTCTGGTTAGGTTGGCATCGAAAAAAACGCTCTCGGGTGCTTTAGAGTGCCGAGTTATTCACTGCGCATGAAGAAATGACCACCTCCAATGTTTGGTTTATGTTTAATAAGCATTTTTAATTTTATTGCTTAAATCGCATTTTCTCGGCGAGCTGAGCGCTTTTTCTGAATTGTGCCGCTCCCGTCACTCTGGTTAGGTTGGCATCGAAAAAAACGCTCTCGGGTGCTTTAGAGTGCCGAGTTATTCACTACGCATGAAGAAATGACCACCTCCAACGTTTGGTTTATGTTTAATAAGCATTTTTAATTTTATTGCTTAAATCGCATTTTCTCGGCGAGCTGAGCACTTTTTCTGAATTGTGCCGCTCCCGTCACTCTGGTTAGGTTGGCATCGAAAAAAACGCTCTCGGGTGCTTAAGAGTGCCGAGTTTATTACTGCGCATTAAGAAATGACCACCTCCAACGTTTGGTTTATGTTTTATAAGCATTTTTAATTTTATTGCTTAAATCGCATTTTCTCGGCGAGCTGAGCACTTTTTCTGAATTGTGCCGCTCCCGTCACTCTGGTTAGGTTGGCATCGAAAAAAACGCTCTCGGGTGCTTTAGAGTGCCGAGTTTATTACTGCGCATTAAGAAATGACCACCTCCAACGTTTGGTTTATGTTTTATAAGCATTTTTAATTTTATTGCTTAAATCGCATTTTCTCGGCGAGCTGAGCACTTTTTCTGAATTGTGCCGCTCCCGTCACTCTGGTTAGGTTGGCATCGAAAAAAACGCTCTCGGGTGCTTTAGAGTGCCGAGTTATTCACTGCGCATGAAGAAATGACCACCTCCAACGTTTGGTTTATGTTTAATAAGCATTTTTTATTTTATTGCTTGAATCGCATTTTCTCGGCGAGCTGAGCACTTTTTCTGAATTGTGCCGCTCCCGTCACTCTGGTTAGGTTGGCATCGAAAAAAACGCTCTCGGGTGCTTTAGAGTGCCGAGTTTATCACTGCGCATGAAGAAATGACCACCTCCAACGTTTGGTTTATGTTTTATAAGCATTTTTAATTTTATTGCTTAAATCGCATTTTCTCGGCGAGCTGAGCACTTTTTCTGAATTTTGCCGCTCCCGTCACTCTGGTTAGGTTGGCATCGAAAAAAACGCTCTCGGGTGCTTTAGAGTGCCGAGTTTATCACTGCGCATGAAGAAATGACCACCTCCAACGTTTGGTTTATGTTTTATAAGCATTTTTAATTTTATTGCTTAAATCGCATTTTCTCGGCGAGCTGAGCGCTTTTTCTGAATTGTGCCGCTCCCGTCACTCTGGTTAGGTTGGCATCGAAAGAAACGCTCTCGGGTGCTTTAGAGTGCCGAGTTTATTACTGCGCATTAAGAAATGACCACCTCCAACGTTTGGTTTATGTTTTATAAGCATTTTTAATTTTATTGCTTAAATCGCATTTTCTCGGCGAGCTGAGCACTTTTTCTGAATTGTGCCGCTCCCGTCACTCTGGTTAGGTTGGCATCGAAAAAAACGCTCTCGGGTGCTTTAGAGTGCCGAGTTTATTACTGCGCATTAAGAAATGACCACCTCCAACGTTTGGTTTATGTTTTATAAGCATTTTTAATTTTATTGCTTAAATCGCATTTTCTCGGCGAGCTGAGCACTTTTTCTGAATTGTGCCGCTCCCGTCACTCTGGTTAGGTTGGCATCGAAAAAAACGCTATCGGGTGCTTTAGAGTGCCGAGTTATTCACTGCGCATGAAGAAATGACCACCTCCAACGTTTGGTTTATGTTTAATAAGCATTTTTAATTTTATTGCTTAAATCGCATTTTCTCGGCGAGCTGAGCACTTTTTCTGAATTGTGCCGCTCCCGTCACTCTGGTTAGGTTGGCATCGAAAAAAACGCTCTCGGGTGATTTAGAGTGCCGAGTTTATTACTGCGCATTAAGAAATGACCACCTCCAACGTTTGGTTTATGTTTTATAAGCATTTTTAATTTTATTGCTTAAATCGCATTTTCTCGGCGAGCTGAGCACTTTTTCTGAATTGTGCCGCTCCCGTCACTCTGGTTAGGTTGGCATCGAAAAAAACGCTCTCGGGTGCTTTAGAGTGCCGAGTTTATCACTGCGCATGAAGAAATGACCACCTCCAACGTTTGGTTTATGTTTAATAAGCATTTTTAATTTTATTGCTTAAATCGCATTTTCTCGGCGAGCTGAGCACTTTTTCTGAATTGTGCCGCTCCCGTCACTCTGGTTAGGTTGGCATCGAAAAAAACGCTCTCGGGTGCTTTAGAGTGCCGACTTTATCACTGCGCATGAAGAAATGACCACCTCCAACGTTTGGTTTATGTTTTATAAGCATTTTTAATTTTATTGCTTAAATCGCATTTTCTCGGCGAGCTGAGCACTTTTTCTGAATTGTGCCGCTCCCGTCACTCTGGTTAGGTTGGCATCGAAAAAAACGCTCACGGGTGCTTTAGAGTGCCGAGTTTATTACTGCGCATTAAGAAATGACCACCTCCAACGTTTGGTTTATGTTTTATAAGCGTTTTTAATTTTATTGCTTAAATCGCATTTTCTCGGCGAGCTGAGCACTTTTTCTGAATTGTGCCGCTCCCGTCACTCTGGTTAGGTTGGCATCGAAAAAAACGCTCTCGGGTGCTTTAGAGTGCCGAGTTATTCACTGCGCATGAAGAAATGACCACCTCCAACGTTTGGTTTATGTTTTATAAGCATTTTTAATTTTATTGCTTAAATCGCATTTTCTCGGCGAGCTGAGCACTTTTTCTGAATTGTGCCGCTCCCGTCACTCTGGTTAGGTTGGCATCGAAAAAAACGCTCTCGGGTGCTTTAGAGTGCCGAGTTTATCACTGCACATGAAGAAATGACCACCTCCAACGTTTGGTTTATGTTTTATAAGCATTTTTAATTTTATTGCTTAAATCGCATTTTCTCGGCGAGCTGAGCGCTTTTTCTGAATTGTGCCGCTCCCGTCACTCTGGTTAGGTTGGCATCGAAAAAAACGCTCTCGGGTGCTTTAGAGTGCCGAGTTTATCACTGCGCATGAAGAAATGACCACCTCCAACGTTTGGTTTATGTTTAATAAGCATTTTTAATTTTATTGCTTAAATCGCATTTTCTCGGCGAGCTGAGCACTTTTTCTGAATTGTGCCGCTCCCGTCACTCTGGTTAGGTTGGCATCGAAAAAAACGCTCTCGGGTGCTTTAGAGTGCCGAGTTTATTACTGCGCATTAGGAAATGACCACCTCCAACGTTTGGTTTATGTTTTATAAGCATTTTTAATTTTATTGCTTAAATTGCATTTTCTCGGCGAGCTGAGCGCTTTTTCTGAATTGTGCCGCTCCCATCACTCTGGTTAGGTTGGCATCGAAAAAAACGCTCTCGGGTGCTTTAGAGTGCCGAGTTTATTACTGCGCATTAAGAAATGACCACCTCCAACGTTTGGTTTATGTTTTATAAGCATTTTTAATTTTATTGCTTAAATCGCATTTTCTCGGCGAGCTGAGCACTTTTTCTGAATTGTGCCGCTCCCGTCACTCTGGTTAGGTTGGCATCGAAAAAAACGCTCTCGGGTGCTTTAGAGTGCCGAGTTTATCACTGCACATGAAGAAATGACCACCTCCAACGTTTGGTTTATGTTTTATAAGCATTTTTAATTTTATTGCTTAAATCGCATTTTCTCGGCGAGCTGAGCGCTTTTTCTGAATTGTGCCGCTCCCGTCACTCTGGTTAGGTTGGCATCGAAAAAAACGCTCTCGGGTGCTTTAGAGTGCCGAGTTTATCACTGCGCATGAAGAAATGACCACCTCCAACGTTTGGTTTATGTTTAATAAGCATTTTTAATTTTATTGCTTAAATCGCATTTTCTCGGCGAGCTGAGCACTTTTTCTGAATTGTGCCGCTCCCGTCACTCTGGTTAGGTTGGCATCGAAAAAAACGCTCTCGGGTGCTTTAGAGTGCCGAGTTTATTACTGCGCATTAGGAAATGACCACCTCCAACGTTTGGTTTATGTTTTATAAGCATTTTTAATTTTATTGCTTAAATTGCATTTTCTCGGCGAGCTGAGCGCTTTTTCTGAATTGTGCCGCTCCCGTCACTCTGGTTAGGTTGGCATCGAAAAAAACGCTCTCGGGTGCTTTAGAGTGCCGAGTTTATTACTGCGCATTAAGAAATGACCACCTCCAACGTTTGGTTTATGTTTTATAAGCATTTTTAATTTTATTGCTTAAATCGCATTTTCTCGGCGAGCTGAGCACTTTTTCTGAATTGTGCCGCTCCCGTCACTCTGGTTAGGTTGGCATCGAAAAAAACGCTCTCGGGTGCTTTAGAGTGCCGAGTTTATTACTGCGCATTAAGAAATGACCACCTCCAACGTTTGGTTTATGTTTTATAAGCATTTTTAATTTTATTGCTTAAATCGCATTTTCTCGGCGAGCTGAGCACTTTTTCTGAATTGTGCCGCTCCCGTCACTCTGGTTAGGTTGGCATCGAAAAAAACGCTCTCGGGTGCTTTAGAGTGCCGAGTTATTCACTGCGCATGAAGAAATGACCACCTCCAACGTTTGGTTTATGTTTAATAAGCATTTTTAATTTTATTGCTTAAATCGCATTTTCTCGGCGAGCTGAGCACTTTTTCTGAATTGTGCCGCTCCCGTCACTCTGGTTAGGTTGGCATCGAAAAAAACGCTCTCGGGTGCTTTAGAGTGCCGAGTTTATTACTGCGCATTAAGAAATGACCACCTCCAACGTTTGGTTTATGTTTTATAAGCATTTTTAATTGTATTGCTTAAATCGCATTTTCTCGGCGAGCTGAGCACTTTTTCTGAATTGTGCCGCTCCCGTCACTCTGGTTAGGTTGGCATCGAAAAAAACGCTCTCGGGTGCTTTAGAGTGCCGAGTTTATTACTGCGCATTAAGAAATGACCACCTCCAACGTTTGGTTTATGTTTTATAAGCATTTTTAATTTTATTGCTTAATTCGCATTTTCTCGGCGAGCTGAGCGCTTTTTCTGAATTGTGCCGCTCCCGTCACTCTGGTTAGGTTGGCATCGAAAAAAACGCTCTCGGGTGCTTTAGAGTGCCGAGTTTATTACTGCGCATTAAGAAATGACCACCTCCAACGTTTGGTTTATGTTTTATAAGCATTTTTAATTTTATTGCTTAAATCGCATTTTCTCGGCGAGCTGAGCACTTTTTCTGAATTGTGCCGCTCCCGTCACTCTGGTTAGGTTGGCATCGAAAAAAACGCTCTCGGGTGCTTTAGAGTGCCGAGTTATTCACTGCGCATGAAGAAATGACCACCTCCAACGTTTGGTTTATGTTTAATAAGCATTTTTTATTTTATTGCTTGAATCGCATTTTCTCGGCGAGCTGAGCACTTTTTCTGAATTGTGCCGCTCCCGTCACTCTGGTTAGGTTGGCATCGAAAAAAACGCTATCGGGTGCTTTAGAGTGCCGAGTTATTCACTGCGCATGAAGAAATGACCACCTCCAACGTTTGGTTTATGTTTAATAAGCATTTTTAATTTTATTGCTTAAATCGCATTTTCTCGGCGAGCTGAGCACTTTTTCTGAATTGTGCCGCTCCCGTCACTCTGGTTAGGTTGGCATCGAAAAAAACGCTCTCGGGTGATTTAGAGTGCCGAGTTTATTACTGCGCATTAAGAAATGACCACCTCCAACGTTTGGTTTATGTTTTATAAGCATTTTTAATTTTATTGCTTAAATCGCATTTTCTCGGCGAGCTGAGCACTTTTTCTGAATTGTGCCGCTCCCGTCACTCTGGTTAGGTTGGCATCGAAAAAAACGCTCTCGGGTGCTTTAGAGTGCCGAGTTTATCACTGCGCATGAAGAAATGACCACCTCCAACGTTTTGTTTATGTTTAATAAGCATTTTTAATTTTATTGCTTAAATCGCATTTTCTCGGCGAGCTGAGCACTTTTTCTGAATTGTGCCGCTCCCGTCACTCTGGTTAGGTTGGCATCGAAAAAAACGCTCTCGGGTGCTTTAGAGTGCCGACTTTATCACTGCGCATGAAGAAATGACCACCTCCAACGTTTGGTTTATGTTTTATAAGCATTTTTAATTTTATTGCTTAAATCGCATTTTCTCGGCGAGCTGAGCACTTTTTCTGAATTGTGCCGCTCCCGTCACTCTGGTTAGGTTGGCATCGAAAAAAACGCTCACGGGTGCTTTAGAGTGCCGAGTTTATTACTGCGCATTAAGAAATGACCACCTCCAACGTTTGGTTTATGTTTTATAAGCGTTTTTAATTTTATTGCTTAAATCGCATTTTCTCGGCGAGCTGAGCACTTTTTCTGAATTGTGCCGCTCCCGTCACTCTGGTTAGGTTGGCATCGAAAAAAACGCTCTCGGGTGCTTTAGAGTGCCGAGTTATTCACTGCGCATGAAGAAATGACCACCTCCAACGTTTGGTTTATGTTTTATAAGCATTTTTAATTTTATTGCTTAAATCGCATTTTCTCGGCGAGCTGAGCACTTTTTCTGAATTGTGCCGATCCCGTCACTCTGGTTAGGTTGGCATCGAAAAAAACGCTCTCGGGTGCTTTAGAGTGCCGAGTTTATCACTGCACATGAAGAAATGACCACCTCCAACGTTTGGTTTATGTTTTATAAGCATTTTTAATTTTATTGCTTAAATCGCATTTTCTCGGCGAGCTGAGCGCTTTTTCTGAATTGTGCCGCTCCCGTCACTCTGGTTAGGTTGGCATCGAAAAAAACGCTCTCGGGTGCTTTAGAGTGCCGAGTTTATCACTGCGCATGAAGAAATGACCACCTCCAACGTTTGGTTTATGTTTAATAAGCATTTTTAATTTTATTGCTTAAATCGCATTTTCTCGGCGAGCTGAGCACTTTTTCTGAATTGTGCCGCTCCCGTCACTCTGGTTAGGTTGGCATCGAAAAAAACGCTCTCGGGTGCTTTAGAGTGCCGAGTTTATTACTGCGCATTAGGAAATGACCACCTCCAACGTTTGGTTTATGTTTTATAAGCATTTTTAATTTTATTGCTTAAATTGCATTTTCTCGGCGAGCTGAGCGCTTTTTCTGAATTGTGCCGCTCCCGTCACTCTGGTTAGGTTGGCATCGAAAAAAACGCTCTCGGGTGCTTTAGAGTGCCGAGTTTATTACTGCGCATTAAGAAATGACCACCTCCAACGTTTGGTTTATGTTTTATAAGCATTTTTAATTTTATTGCTTAAATCGCATTTTCTCGGCGAGCTGAGCACTTTTTCTGAATTGTGCCGCTCCCGTCACTCTGGTTAGGTTGGCATCGAAAAAAACGCTCTCGGGTGCTTTAGAGTGCCGAGTTTATCACTGCACATGAAGAAATGACCACCTCCAACGTTTGGTTTATGTTTTATAAGCATTTTTAATTTTATTGCTTAAATCGCATTTTCTCGGCGAGCTGAGCGCTTTTTCTGAATTGTGCCGCTCCCGTCACTCTGGTTAGGTTGGCATCGAAAAAAACGCTCTCGGGTGCTTTAGAGTGCCGAGTTTATCACTGCGCATGAAGAAATGACCACCTCCAACGTTTGGTTTATGTTTAATAAGCATTTTTAATTTTATTGCTTAAATCGCATTTTCTCGGCGAGCTGAGCACTTTTTCTGAATTGTGCCGCTCCCGTCACTCTGGTTAGGTTGGCATCGAAAAAAACGCTCTCGGGTGCTTTAGAGTGCCGAGTTTATTACTGCGCATTAGGAAATGACCACCTCCAACGTTTGGTTTATGTTTTATAAGCATTTTTAATTTTATTGCTTAAATTGCATTTTCTCGGCGAGCTGAGCGCTTTTTCTGAATTGTGCCGCTCCCGTCACTCTGGTTAGGTTGGCATCGAAAAAAACGCTCTCGGGTGCTTTAGAGTGCCGAGTTTATTACTGCGCATTAAGAAATGACCACCTCCAACGTTTGGTTTATGTTTTATAAGCATTTTTAATTTTATTGCTTAAATCGCATTTTCTCGGCGAGCTGAGCACTTTTTCTGAATTGTGCCGCTCCCGTCACTCTGGTTAGGTTGGCATCGAAAAAAACGCTCTCGGGTGCTTTAGAGTGCCGAGTTTATTACTGCGCATTGAGAAATGACCACCTCCAACGTTTGGTTTATGTTTTATAAGCATTTTTAATTTTATTGCTTAAATCGCATTTTCTCGGCGAGCTGAGCACTTTTTCTGAATTGTGCCGCTCCCGTCACTCTGGTTAGGTTGGCATCGAAAAAAACGCTCTCGGGTGCTTTAGAGTGCCGAGTTTATTATTGCGCATTAAGAAATGACCACCTCCAACGTTTGGTTTATGTTTTATAAGCATTTTTAATTTTATTGCTTAAATCGCATTTTCTCGGCGAGCTGAGCGCTTTTTCTGAATTGTGCCGCTCCCGTCACTCTGGTTAGGTTGGCATCGAAAAAAACGCTCTCGGGTGCTTTAGAGTGCTGAGTTTATCACTGCGCATGAAGAAATGACCACCTCCAACGTTTGGTTTATGTTTTATAAGCATTTTTAATTTTATTGCTTAAATCGCATTTTCTCGGCGAGCTGAGCGCTTTTTCTGAATTGTGCCGCTCCCGTAACTCTGGTTAGGTTGGCATCGAAAAAAACGCTCTCGGGTGCTTTAGAGTGCCGAGTTTATCACTGCGCATGAAGAAATGACCACTTCCAACGTTTGGTTTATGTTTTATAAGCATTTTTAATTTTATTGCTTAAATCGCATTTTCTCGGCGAGCTGAGCACTTTTTCTGAATTGTGCCGCTCCCGTCACTCTGGTTAGGTTGGCATCGAAAAAAACGCTCTCGGGTGCTCTAGAGTGCCGAGTTTATTACTGCGCATTAAGAAATGACCACCTCCAACGTTTGGTTTATGTTTTATAAGCATTTTTAATTTTATTGCTTAAATCGCATTTTCTCGGCGAGCTGAGCACTTTTTCTGAATTGTGCCGCTCCCGTCACTCTGGTTAGGTTGGCATCGAAAAAAACGCTCTCGGGTGCTTTAGAGTGCCGAGTTTATTACTGCGCATTAAGAAATGACCACCTCCAACGTTTGGTTTATGTTTTATAAGCATTTTTAATTTTATTGCTTAAATCGCATTTTCTCGGCGAGCTGAGCACTTTTTCTGAATTGTGCCGCTCCCGTCACTCTGGTTAGGTTGGCATCGAAAAAAACGCTCTCGGGTGCTTTAGAGTGCCGAGTTATTCACTGCGCATGAAGAAATGACCACCTCCAACGTTTGGTTTATGTTTAATAAGCATTTTCAATTTTATTGCTTAAATCGCATTTTCTCGGCGAGCTGAGCACTTTTTCTGAATTGTGCTGCTCCCGTCACTCTGGTTAGGTTGGCATCGAAAAAAACGCTCTCGGGTGCTTTAGAGTGCCGAGTTTATTACTGCGCATTAAGAAATGACCACCTCCAACGTTTGGTTTATGTTTTATAAGCATTTTTAATTGTATTGCTTAAATCGCATTTTCTCGGCGAGCTGAGCACTTTTTCTGAATTGTGCCGCTCCCGTCACTCTGGTTAGGTTGGCATCGAAAAAAACGCTCTCGGGTGCTTTAGAGTGCCGAGTTTATTACTGCGCATTAAGAAATGACCACCTCCAACGTTTGGTTTATGTTTTATAAGCATTTTTAATTTTATTGCTTAATTCGCATTTTCTCGGCGAGCTGAGCGCTTTTTCTGAATTGTGCCGCTCCCGTCACTCTGGTTAGGTTGGCATCGAAAAAAACGCTCTCGGGTGCTTTAGAGTGCCGAGTTATTCACTGCGCATGAAGAAATGACCACCTCCAACGTTTGGTTTATGTTTAATAAGCATTTTTAATTTTATTGCTTAAATCGCATTTTCTCGGCGAGCTGAGCACTTTTTCTGAATTGTGCCGCTCCCGTCACTCTGGTTAGGTTGGCATCGAAAAAAACGCTCTCGGGTGCTTTAGAGTGCCGAGTTTATTACTGCGCATTAAGAAATGACCACCTCCAACGTTTGGTTTATGTTTTATAAGCATTTTTAATTTTATTGCTTAAATCGCATTTTCTCGGCGAGCTGAGCACTTTTTCTGAATTGTGCCGCTCCCGTCACTCTGGTTAGGTTGGCATCGAAAAAAACGCTCTCGGGTGCTTTAGAGTGCCGAGTTTATTACTGCGCATTAAGAAATGACCACCTCCAACGTTTGGTTTATGTTTTATAAGCATTTTTAATTTTATTGCTTAATTCGCATTTTCTCGGCGAGCTGAGCACTTTTTCTGAATTGTGCCGCTCCCGTCACTCTGGTTAGGTTGGCATCGAAAAAAACGCTCTCGGGTGCTTTAGAGTGCCGAGTTATTCACTGCGCATGAAGAAATGACCACCTCCAACGTTTGGTTTATGTTTTATAAGCATTTTTAATTTTATTGCTTAAATCGCATTTTCTCGGCGAGCTGAGCGCTTTTTCTGAATTGTGCCGCTCCCGTCACTCTGGTTAGGTTGGCATCGAAAAAAACGCTCTCGGGTGCTTTAGAGTGCTGAGTTTATTACTGCGCATTAAGAAATGACCACCTCCAACGTTTGGTTTATGTTTTATAAGCATTTTTAATTTTATTGCTTAAATCGCATCTTCTCGGCGAGCTGAGCGCTTTTTCTGAATTGTGCCGCTCCCGTCACTCTGGTTAGGTTGGCATCGAAAAAAACGCTCTCGGGTGCTTTAGAGTGCCGAGTTTATTACTGCGCATTGAGAAATGACCACCTCCAACGTTTGGTTTATGTTTTATAAGCATTTTTAATTTTATTGCTTAAATCGCATTTTTTCGGCGAGCTGAGCACTTTTTCTGAATTGTGCCGCTCCCGTCACTCTGGTTAGGTTAGCATCGAAAAAAACGCTCTCGGGTGCTTTAGAGTGCCGAGTTTATTACTGCGCATTAAGAAATGACCACCTCCAACGTTTGGTTTATGTTTTATAAGCATTTTTAATTTTATTGCTTAAATCGCATTTTCTCGGCGAGCTGAGCACTTTTTCTGAATTGTGCCGCTCCCGTCACTCTGGTTAGGTTGGCATCGAAAAAAACGCTCTCGGGTGCTTTAGAGTGCCGAGTTTATCACTGCGCATGAAGAAATGACCACCTCCAACGTTTGGTTTATGTTTTATAAGCATTTTTAATTTTATTGCTTAAATCGCATTTTCTCGGCGAGCTGAGCACTTTTTCTGAATTGTGCCGCTCCCGTCACTCTGGTTAGGTTGGCATCGAAAAAAACGCTCTCGGGTGCTTTAGAGTGCCGAGTTTATTACTGCGCATGAAGAAATGACCACCTCCAATGTTTGGTTTATGTTTAATAAGCATTTTTAATTTTATTGCTTAAATCGCATTTTCTCGGCGAGCTGAGCGCTTTTTCTGAATTGTGCCGCTCCCGTCACTCTGGTTAGGTTGGCATCGAAAAAAACGCTCTCGGGTGCTTTAGAGTGCCGAGTTATTCACTGCGCATGAAGAAATGACCACCTCCAACGTTTGGTTTATGTTTAATAAGCATTTTTAATTTTATTGCTTAAATCGCATTTTCTCGGCGAGCTGAGCACTTTTTCTGAATTGTGCCGCTCCCGTCACTCTGGTTAGGTTGGCATCGAAAAAAACGCTCTCGGGTGCTTTAGAGTGCCGAGTTTATTACTGCGCATTAGGAAATGACCACCTCCAACGTTTGGTTTATGTTTTATAAGCATTTTTAATTTTATTGCTTAAATCGCATTTTCTCGGCGAGCTGAGCGCTTTTTCTGAATTGTGCCGCTCCCGTCACTCTGGTTAGGTTGGCATCGAAAAAAACGCTCTCGGGTGCTTTAGAGTGCCGAGTTTATTACTGCGCATTAAGAAATGACCACCTCCAACGTTTGGTTTATGTTTTATAAGCATTTTTAATTTTATTGCTTAAATCGCATTTTCTCGGCGAGCTGAGCACTTTTTCTGAATTGTGCCGCTCCCGTCACTCTGGTTAGGTTGGCATCGAAAAAAACGCTCTCGGGTGCTTTAGAGTGCCGAGTTTATTACTGCGCATTGAGAAATGACCACCTCCAACGTTTGGTTTATGTTTTATAAGCATTTTTAATTTTATTGCTTAAATCGCATTTTCTCGGCGAGCTGAGCACTTTTTCTGAATTGTGCCGCTCCCGTCACTCTGGTTAGGTTGGCATCGAAAAAAACGCTCTCGGGTGCTTTAGAGTGCCGAGTTATTCACTGCGCATGAAGAAATGACCACCTCCAACGTTTGGTTTATGTTTAATAAGCATTTTTAATTTTATTGCTTAAATCGCATTTTCTATAGGCGAGCTGAGCACTTTTTCTGAATTGTGCCGCTCCCGTCACTCTGGTTAGGTTGGCATCGAAAAAAACGCTCTCGGGTGCTTTAGAGTACCGAGTTTATTACTGCGCATTAAGAAATGACCACCTCCAACGTTTGGTTTATGTTTTATAAGCATTTTTAATTTTATTGCTTAAATCGCATTTTCTCGGCGAGCTGAGCACTTTTTCTGAATTGTGCCGCTCCCGTCACTCTGGTTAGGTTGGCATCGAAAAAAACGCTCTCGGGTGCTTTAGAGTGCCGAGTTTATTACTGCGCATTAAGAAATGACCACCTCCAACGTTTGGTTTATGTTTTATAAGCATTTTTAATTTTATTGCTTAAATCGCATTTTCTCGGCGAGCTGAGCACTTTTTCTGAATTGTGCCGCTCCCGTCACTCTGGTTAGGTTGGCATCGAAAAAAACGCTCTCGGGTGCTTTAGAGTGCCGAGTTTATTACTGCGCATTAAGAAATGACCACCTCCAACGTTTGGTTTATGTTTTATAAGCATTTTTAATTTTATTGCTTAAATCGCATTTTCTCGGCGAGCTGAGCACTTTTTCTGAATTGTGCCGCTCCCGTCACTCTGGTTAGGTTGGCATCGAAAAAAACGCTCTCGGGTGCTTTAGAGTGCCGAGTTATTCACTGCGCATGAAGAAATGACCACCTCCAACGTTTGGTTTATGTTTAATAAGCATTTTTAATTTTATTGCTTGAATCGCATTTTCTCGGCGAGCTGAGCACTTTTTCTGAATTGTGCCGCTCCCGTCACTCTGGTTAGGTTGGCATCGAAAAAAACGCTCTCGGGTGCTTTAGAGTGCCGAGTTTATCACTGCGCATGAAGAAATGACCACCTCCAACGTTTGGTTTATGTTTTATAAGCATTTTTAATTTTATTGCTTAAATCGCATTTTCTCGGCGAGCTGAGCACTTTTTCTGAATTGTGCCGCTCCCGTCACTCTGGTTAGGTTGGCATCGAAAAAAACGCTCTCGGGTGCTTTAGAGTGCCGAGTTTATCACTGCGCATGAAGAAATGACCACCTCCAACGTTTGGTTTATGTTTTATAAGCATTTTTAATTTTATTGCTTAAATCGCATTTTCTCGGCGAGCTGAGCGCTTTTTCTGAATTGTGCCGCTCCCGTCACTCTGGTTAGGTTGGCATCGAAAAAAACGCTCTCGGGTGCTTTAGAGTGCCGAGTTATTCACTGCGCATGAAGAAATGACCACCTCCAATGTTTGGTTTATGTTTAATAAGCATTTTTAATTTTATTGCTTAAATCGCATTTTCTCGGCGAGCTGAGCGCTTTTTCTGAATTGTGCCGCTCCCGTCACTCTGGTTAGGTTGGCATCGAAAAAAACGCTCTCGGGTGCTTTAGAGTGCCGAGTTATTCACTGCGCATGAAGAAATGACCACCTCCAACGTTTGGTTTATGTTTAATAAGCATTTTTAATTTTATTGCTTAAATCGCATTTTCTCGGCGAGCTGAGCACTTTTTCTGAATTGTGCCGCTCCCGTCACTCTGGTTAGGTTGGCATCGAAAAAAACGCTCTCGGGTGATTTAGAGTGCCGAGTTTATTACTGCGCATTAAGAAATGACCACCTCCAACGTTTGGTTTATGTTTTATAAGCATTTTTAATTTTTTTGCTTAAATCGCATTTTCTCGGCGAGCTGAGCACTTTTTCTGAATTGTGCCGCTCCCGTCACTCTGGTTAGGTTGGCATCGAAAAAAACGCTCTCGGGTGCTTTAGAGTGCCGAGTTTATCACTGCGCATGAAGAAATGACCACCTCCAACGTTTGGTTTATGTTTAATAAGCATTTTTAATTTTATTGCTTAAATCGCATTTTCTCGGCGAGCTGAGCACTTTTTCTGAATTGTGCCGCTCCCGTCACTCTGGTTAGGTTGGCATCGAAAAAAACGCTCACGGGTGCTTTAGAGTGCCGAGTTTATTACTGCGCATTAAGAAATGACCACCTCCAACGTTTGGTTTATGTTTTATAAGCGTTTTTAATTTTATTGCTTAAATCGCATTTTCTCGGCGAGCTGAGCACTTTTTCTGAATTGTGCCGCTCCCGTCACTCTGGTTAGGTTGGCATCGAAAAAAACGCTCTCGGGTGCTTTAGAGTGCCGAGTTATTCACTGCGCATGAAGAAATGACCACCTCCAACGTTTGGTTTATGTTTTATAAGCATTTTTAATTTTATTGCTTAAATCGCATTTTCTCGGCGAGCTGAGCACTTTTTCTGAATTGTGCCGCTCCCGTCACTCTGGTTAGGTTGGCATCGAAAAAAACGCTCTCGGGTGCTTTAGAGTGCCGAGTTTATCACTGCACATGAAGAAATGACCACCTCCAACGTTTGGTTTATGTTTTATAAGCATTTTTAATTTTATTGCTTAAATCGCATTTTCTCGGCGAGCTGAGCGCTTTTTCTGAATTGTGCCGCTCCCGTCACTCTGGTTAGGTTGGCATCGAAAAAAACGCTCTCGGGTGCTTTAGAGTGCCGAGTTTATCACTGCGCATGAAGAAATGACCACCTCCAACGTTTGGTTTATGTTTAATAAGCATTTTTAATTTTATTGCTTAAATCGCATTTTCTCGGCGAGCTGAGCACTTTTTCTGAATTGTGCCGCTCCCGTCACTCTGGTTAGGTTGGCATCGAAAAAAACGCTCTCGGGTGCTTTAGAGTGCCGAGTTTATTACTGCGCATTAGGAAATGACCACCTCCAACGTTTGGTTTATGTTTTATAAGCATTTTTAATTTTATTGCTTAAATCGCATTTTCTCGGCGAGCTGAGCGCTTTTTCTGAATTGTGCCGCTCCCGTCACTCTGGTTAGGTTGGCATCGAAAAAAACGCTCTCGGGTGCTTTAGAGTGCCGAGTTTATTACTGCGCATTAAGAAATGACCACCTCCAACGTTTGGTTTATGTTTTATAAGCATTTTTAATTTTATTGCTTAAATCGCATTTTCTCGGCGAGCTGAGCACTTTTTCTGAATTGTGCCGCTCCCGTCACTCTGGTTAGGTTGGCATCGAAAAAAACGCTCTCGGGTGCTTTAGAGTGCCGAGTTTATTACTGCGCATTGAGAAATGACCACCTCCAACGTTTGGTTTATGTTTTATAAGCATTTTTAATTTTATTGCTTAAATCGCATTTTCTCGGCGAGCTGAGCACTTTTTCTGAATTGTGCCGCTCCCGTCACTCTGGTTAGGTTGGCATCGAAAAAAACGCTCTCGGGTGCTTTAGAGTGCCGAGTTTATTACTGCGCATTAAGAAATGACCACCTCCAACGTTTGGTTTATGTTTTATAAGCATTTTTAATTTTATTGCTTAAATCGCATTTTCTCGGCGAGCTGAGCGCTTTTTCTGAATTGTGCCGCTCCCGTCACTCTGGTTAGGTTGGCATCGAAAAAAACGCTCTCGGGTGCTTTAGAGTGCCGAGTTTATCACTGCGCATGAAGAAATGACCACCTCCAACGTTTGGTTTATGTTTTATAAGCATTTTTAATTTTATTGCTTAAATCGCATTTTCTCGGCGAGCTGAGCGCTTTTTCTGAATTGTGCCGCTCCCGTAACTCTGGTTAGGTTGGCATCGAAAAAAACGCTCTCGGGTGCTTTAGAGTGCCGAGTTTATCACTGCGCATGAAGAAATGACCACTTCCAACGTTTGGTTTATGTTTTATAAGCATTTTTAATTTTATTGCTTAAATCGCATTTTCTCGGCGAGCTGAGCACTTTTTCTGAATTGTGCCGCTCCCGTCACTCTGGTTAGGTTGGCATCGAAAAAAACGCTCTCGGGTGCTCTAGAGTGCCGAGTTTATTACTGCGCATTAAGAAATGACCACCTCCAACGTTTGGTTTATGTTTTATAAGCATTTTTAATTTTATTGCTTAAATCGCATTTTCTCGGCGAGCTGAGCACTTTTTCTGAATTGTGCCGCTCCCGTCACTCTGGTTAGGTTGGCATCGAAAAAAACGCTCTCGGGTGCTTTAGAGTGCCGAGTTTATTACTGCGCATTAAGAAATGACCACCTCCAACGTTTGGTTTATGTTTTATAAGCATTTTTAATTTTATTGCTTAAATCGCATTTTCTCGGCGAGCTGAGCACTTTTTCTGAATTGTGCCGCTCCCGTCACTCTGGTTAGGTTGGCATCGAAAAAAACGCTCTCGGGTGCTTTAGAGTGCCGAGTTATTCACTGCGCATGAAGAAATGACCACCTCCAACGTTTCGTTTATGTTTTATAAGCATTTTTAATTTTATTGCTTAAATCGCATTTTCTCGGCGAGCTGAGCACTTTTTCTGAATTGTGCCGCTCCCGTCACTCTGGTTAGGTTGGCATCGAAAAAAACGCTCTCGGGTGCTTTAGAGTGCCGAGTTTATCACTGCGCATGAAGAAATGACCACCTCCAACGTTTGGTTTATGTTTTATAAGCATTTTTAATTTTATTGCTTAAATCGCATTTTCTCGGCGAGCTGAGCGCTTTTTCTGAATTGTGCCGCTCCCGTCACTCTGGTTAGGTTGGCATCGAAAAAAAACGCTCTCGGGTGCTTTAGAGTGCCGAGTTATTCACTGCGCATGAAGAAATGACCACCTCCAATGTTTGGTTTATGTTTAATAAGCATTTTTAATTTTATTGCTTAAATCGCATTTTCTCGGCGAGCTGAGCGCTTTTTCTGAATTGTGCCGCTCCCGTCACTCTGGTTAGGTTGGCATCGAAAAAAACGCTCTCGGGTGCTTTAGAGTGCCGAGTTATTCACTGCGCATGAAGAAATGACCACCTCCAACGTTTGGTTTATGTTTAATAAGCATTTTTAATTTTATTGCTTAAATCGCATTTTCTCGGCGAGCTGAGCACTTTTTCTGAATTGTGCCGCTCCCGTCACTCTGGTTAGGTTGGCATCGAAAAAAACGCTCTCGGGTGCTTTAGAGTGCCGAGTTATTCACTGCGCATGAAGAAATGACCACCTCCAACGTTTGGTTTATGTTTAATAAGCATTTTTAATTTTATTGCTTGAATCGCATTTTCTCGGCGAGCTGAGCACTTTTTCTGAATTGTGCCGCTCCCGTCACTCTGGTTAGGTTGGCATCGAAAAAAACGCTCTCGGGTGCTTTAGAGTGCCGAGTTTATCACTGCGCATGAAGAAATGACCACCTCCAACGTTTGGTTTATGTTTTATAAGCATTTTTAATTTTATTGCTTAAATCGCATTTTCTCGGCGAGCTGAGCACTTTTTCTGAATTGTGCCGCTCCCGTCACTCTGGTTAGGTTGGCATCGAAAAAAACGCTCTCGGGTGCTTTAGAGTGCCGAGTTTATCACTGCGCATGAAGAAATGACCACCTCCAACGTTTGGTTTATGTTTTATAAGCATTTTTAATTTTATTGCTTAAATCGCATTTTCTCGGCGAGCTGAGCGCTTTTTCTGAATTGTGCCGCTCCCGTCACTCTGGTTAGGTTGGCATCGAAAAAAACGCTCTCGGGTGCTTTAGAGTGCCGAGTTTATTACTGCGCATTAAGAAATGACCACCTCCAACGTTTGGTTTATGTTTTATAAGCATTTTTAATTTTATTGCTTAAATCGCATTTTCTCGGCGAGCTGAGCACTTTTTCTGAATTGTGCCGCTCCCGTCACTCTGGTTAGGTTGGCATCGAAAAAAACGCTCTCGGGTGCTTTAGAGTGCCGAGTTTATTACTGCGCATTAAGAAATGACCACCTCCAACGTTTGGTTTACGTTTTATAAGCATTTTTAATTTTATTGCTTAAATCGCATTTTCTCGGCGAGCTGAGCACTTTTTCTGAATTGTGCCGCTCCCGTCACTCTGGTTAGGTTGGCATCGAAAAAAACGCTATCGGGTGCTTTAGAGTGCCGAGTTATTCACTGCGCATGAAGAAATGACCACCTCCAACGTTTGGTTTATGTTTAATAAGCATTTTTAATTTTATTGCTTAAATCGCATTTTCTCGGCGAGCTGAGCACTTTTTCTGAATTGTGCCGCTCCCGTCACTCTGGTTAGGTTGGCATCGAAAAAAAACGCTCTCGGGTGCTTTAGAGTGCCGAGTTTATTACTGCGCATTAAGAAATGACCACCTCCAACGTTTGGTTTATGTTTTATAAGCATTTTTAATTTTATTGCTTAATTCGCATTTTCTCGGCGAGCTGAGCGCTTTTTCTGAATTGTGCCGCTCCCGTCACTCTGGTTAGGTTGGCATCGAAAAAAACGCTCTCGGGTGCTTTAGAGTGCCGAGTTATTCACTGCGCATGAAGAAATGACCACCTCCAACGTTTGGTTTATGTTTAATAAGCATTTTTAATTTTATTGCTTAAATCGCATTTTCTCGGCGAGCTGAGCACTTTTTCTGAATTGTGCCGCTCCCGTCACTCTGGTTAGGTTGGCATCGAAAAAAACGCTCTCGGGTGCTTTAGAGTGCCGAGTTTATTACTGCGCATTAAGAAATGACCACCTCCAACGTTTGGTTTATGTTTTATAAGCATTTTTAATTTTATTGCTTAAATCGCATTTTCTCGGCGAGCTGAGCACTTTTTCTGAATTGTGCCGCTCCCGTCACTCTGGTTAGGTTGGCATCGAAAAAAACGCTCTCGGGTGCTTTAGAGTGCCGAGTTTATTACTGCGCATTAAGAAATGACCACCTCCAACGTTTGGTTTATGTTTTATAAGCATTTTTAATTTTATACCTTAAATCGCATTTTCTCGGCGAGCTGAGCACTTTTTCTGAATTGTGCCGCTCCCGTCACTTGGCATCGAAAAAAACGCTCTCGGGTGCTTTAGAGTGCCGAGTTATTCACTGCGCATGAAGAAATGACCACCTCCAACGTTTGGTTTATGTTTTATAAGCATTTTTAATTTTATTGCTTAAATCGCATTTTCTCGGCGAGCTGAGCGCTTTTTCTGAATTGTGCCGCTCCCGTCACTCTGGTTAGGTTGGCATCGAAAAAAACGCTCTCGGGTGCTTTAGAGTGCTGAGTTTATTACTGCGCATTAAGAAATGACCACCTCCAACGTTTGGTTTATGTTTTATAAGCATTTTTAATTTTATTGCTTAAATCGCATTTTCTCGGCGAGCTGAGCGCTTTTTCTGAATTGTGCCGCTCCCGTCACTCTGGTTAGGTTGGCATCGAAAAAAACGCTCTCGGGTGCTTTAGAGTGCCGAGTTTATTACTGCGCATTAAGAAATGACCACCTCCAACGTTTGGTTTATGTTTTATAAGCATTTTTAATTTTATTGCTTAAATCGCATTTTCTCGGCGAGCTGAGCACTTTTTCTGAATTGTGCCGCTCCCGTCACTCTGGTTAGGTTGGCATCGAAAAAAACGCTCTCGGGTGCTTTAGAGTGCCGAGTTATTCACTGCGCACGAAGAAATGACCACCTCCAACGTTTGGTTTATGTTTTATAAGCATTTTTAATTTTATTGCTTAAATCGCATTTTCTCGGCGAGCTGAGCGCTTTTTCTGAATTGTGCCGCTCCCGTCACTCTGGTTAGGTTGGCATCGAAAAAAACGCTCTCGGGTGCTTTAGAGTGCCGAGTTTATTACTGCGCATTAAGAAATGACCACCTCCAACGTTTGGTTTATGTTTTATAAGCATTTTTAATTTTATTGCTTAAATCGCATTTCCTCGGCGAGCTGAGCACTTTTTCTGAATTGTGCCGCTCCCGTCACTCTGGTTAGGTTGGCATCGAAAAAAACGCTCTCTGGTGCTTTAGAGTGCCGAGTTTATTACTGCGCATTAAGAAATGACCACCTCCAACGTTTGGTTTATGTTTTATAAGCATTTTTAATTTTATTGCTTAAATCGCATTTTCTCGGCGAGCTGAGCACTTTTTCTGAATTGTGCCGCTCCCGTCACTCTGGTTAGGTTGGCATCGAAAAAAACGCTCACGGGTGCTTTAGAGTGCCGAGTTTATTACTGCGCATTAAGAAATGACCACCTCCAACGTTTGGTTTATGTTTTATAAGCATTTTTAATTTTATTGCTTAAATCGCATTTTCTCGGCGAGCTGAGCACTTTTTCTGAATTGTGCCGCTCCCGTCACTCTGGTTAGGTTGGCATCGAAAAAAACGCTCTCGGCTGCTTTAGAGTGCCGAGTTATTCACTGCGCATGGAGAAATGACCACCTCCAACGTTTGGTTTATGTTTTATAAGCATTTTTAATTTTATTGCTTAAATCGCATTTTCTCGGCGAGCTGAGCACTTTTTCTGAATTGTGCCGCTCCCGTCACTCTGGTAAGGTTGGCATCGAAAAAAACGCTCTCGGGTGCTTTAGAGTGCCGAGTTTATCACTGCGCATGAAGAAATGACCACCTCCAACGTTTGGTTTATGTTTTATAAGCATTTTTAATTTTATTGCTTAAATCGCATTTTCTCGGCGAGCTGAGCGCTTTTTCTGAATTGTGCCGCTCCCGTCACTCTGGTTAGGTTGGCATCGAAAAAAACGCTCTCGGGTGCTTTAGAGTGCCGAGTTTATCACTGCGCATGAAGAAATGACCACCTCCAACGTTTGGTTTATGTTTTATAAGCATTTTTAATTGTATTGCTTAAATCGCATTTTCTCGGCGAGCTGAGCGCTTTTTCTGAATTGTGCCGCTCCCGTAACTCTGGTTAGGTTGGCATCGAAAAAAACGCTCTCGGGTGCTTTAGAGTGCCGAGTTTATCACTGCGCATGAAGAAATGACCACCTCCAACGTTTGGTTTATGTTTTATAAGCATTTTTAATTTTATTGCTTAAATCGCATTTTCTCGGCGAGCTGAGCACTTTTTCTGAATTGTGCCGCTCCCGTCACTCTGGTTAGGTTGGCATCGAAAAAAACGCTCTCGGGTGCTCTAGAGTGCCGAGTTTATTACTGCGCATTAAGAAATGACCACCTCCAACGTTTGGTTTATGTTTTATAAGCATTTTTAATTTTATTGCTTAAATCGCATTTTCTCGGCGAGCTGAGCACTTTTTCTGAATTGTGCCGCTCCCGTCACTCTGGTTAGGTTGGCATCGAAAAAAACGCTCTCGGCTGCTTTAGAGTGCCGAGTTATTCACTGCGCATGGAGAAATGACCACCTCCAACGTTTGGTTTATGTTTTATAAGCATTTTTAATTTTATTGCTTAAATCGCATTTTCTCGGCGAGCTGAGCACTTTTTCTGAATTGTGCCGCTCCCGTCACTCTGGTTAGGTTGGCATCGAAAAAAACGCTCTCGGGTGCTTTAGAGTGCCGAGTTTATCACTGCGCATGAAGAAATGACCACCTCCAACGTTTGGTTTATGTTTTATAAGCATTTTTAATTTTATTGCTTAAATCGCATTTTCTCGGCGAGCTGAGCGCTTTTTCTGAATTGTGCCGCTCCCGTCACTCTGGTTAGGTTGGCATCGAAAAAAACGCTCTCGGGTGCTTTAGAGTGCCGAGTTTATCACTGCGCATGAAGAAATGACCACCTCCAACGTTTGGTTTATGTTTTATAAGCATTTTTAATTGTATTGCTTAAATCGCATTTTCTCGGCGAGCTGAGCGCTTTTTCTGAATTGTGCCGCTCCCGTAACTCTGGTTAGGTTGGCATCGAAAAAAACGCTCTCGGGTGCTTTAGAGTGCCGAGTTTATCACTGCGCATGAAGAAATGACCACCTCCAACGTTTGGTTTATGTTTTATAAGCATTTTTAATTTTATTGCTTAAATCGCATTTTCTCGGCGAGCTGAGCACTTTTTCTGAATTGTGCCGCTCCCGTCACTCTGGTTAGGTTGGCATCGAAAAAAACGCTCTCGGGTGCTCTAGAGTGCCGAGTTTATTACTGCGCATTAAGAAATGACCACCTCCAACGTTTGGTTTATGTTTTATAAGCATTTTTAATTTTATTGCTTAAATCGCATTTTCTCGGCGAGCTGAGCACTTTTTCTGAATTGTGCCGCTCCCGTCACTCTGGTTAGGTTGGCATCGAAAAAAACGCTCACGGGTGCTTTAGAGTGCCGAGTTTATTACTGCGCATTAAGAAATGACCACCTCCAACGTTTGGTTTATGTTTTATAAGCATTTTTAATTGTATTGCTTAAATCGCATTTTCTCGGCGAGCTGAGCACTTTTTCTGAATTGTGCCGCTCCCGTCACTCTGGTTAGGTTGGCATCGAAAAAAACGCTCTCGGGTGCTTTAGAGTGCCGAGTTATTCACTGCGCATGAAGAAATGACCACCTCCAACGTTTGGTTTATGTTTTATAAGCATTTTTAATTTTATTGCTTAAATCGCATTTTCTCGGCGAGCTGAGCGCTTTTTCTGAATTGTGCCGCTCCCGTAACTCTGGTTAGGTTGGCATCGAAAAAAACGCTCTCGGGTGCTTTAGAGTGCCGAGTTTATTACTGCGCATTAAGAAATGACCACCTCCAACGTTTGGTTTATGTTTTATAAGCATTTTTAATTTTATTGCTTAAATCGCATTTTCTCGGCGAGCTGAGCACTTTTTCTGAATTGTGCCGCTCCCGTCACTCTGGTTAGGTTGGCATCGAAAAAAACACTCTCGGGTGCTTTAGAGTGCCGAGTTTATTACTGCGCATTAAGAAATGACCACCTCCAACGTTTAGTTTATGTTTTATAAGCATTTTTAATTTTATTGCTTAAATCGCATTTTCTCGGCGAGCTGAGCACTTTTTCTGAATTGTGCCGCTCCCGTCACTCTGGTTAGGTTGGCATCGAAAAAAACGCTCACGGGTGCTTTAGAGTGCCGAGTTTATTACTGCGCATTAAGAAATGACCACCTCCAACGTTTGGTTTATGTTTTATAAGCATTTTTAATTTTATTGCTTAAATCGCATTTTCTCGGCGAGCTGAGCACTTTTTCTGAATTGTGCCGCTCCCGTCACTCTGGTTAGGTTGGCATCGAAAAAAACGCTCTCGGGTGCTTTAGAGTGCCGAGTTATTCACTGCGCATGGAGAAATGACCACCTCCAACGTTTGGTTTATGTTTTATAAGCATTTTTAATTTTATTGCTTAAATCGCATTTTCTCGGCGAGCTGAGCACTTTTTCTGAATTGTGCCGCTCCCGTCACTCTGGTTAGGTTGGCATCGAAAAAAACGCTCTCGGGTGCTTTAGAGTGCCGAGTTTATTACTGCGCATTAAGAAATGACCACCTCCAACGTTTGGTTTATGTTTTATAAGCATTTTTAATTTTATTGCTTAAATCGCATTTTCTCGGCGAGCTGAGCACTTTTTCTGAATTGTGCCGCTCCCGTCTCTCTGGTTAGGTTGGCATCGAAAAAAACGCTCTCGGGTGCTTTAGAGTGCCGAGTTTATTACTGCGCATTAAGAAATGACCACCTCCAACGTTTGGTTTATGTTTTATAAGCATTTTTAATTTTATTGCTTAAATCGCATTTTCTCGGCGAGCTGAGCACTTTTTCTGAATTGTGCCGCTCCCGTCACTCTGGTTAGGTTGGCATCGAAAAAAACGCTCACGGGTGCTTTAGAGTGCCGAGTTTATTACTGCGCATTAAGAAATGACCACCTCCAACGTTTGGTTTATGTTTTATAAGCATTTTTAATTTTATTGCTTAAATCGCATTTTCTCGGCGAGCTGAGCACTTTTTCTGAATTGTGCCGCTCCCGTCACTCTGGTTAGGTTGGCATCGAAAAAAACGCTCTCGGGTGCTTTAGAGTGCCGAGTTATTCACTGCGCATGGAGAAATGACCACCTCCAACGTTTGGTTTATGTTTTATAAGCATTTTTAATTTTATTGCTTAAATCGCATTTTCTCGGCGAGCTGAGCACTTTTTCTGAATTGTGCCGCTCCCGTCACTCTGGTTAGGTTGGCATCGAAAAAAAACGCTCTCGGGTGCTTTAGAGTGCCGAGTTTATCACTGCGCATGAAGAAATGACCACCTCCAACGTTTGGTTTATGTTTAATAAGCATTTTTAATTTTATTGCTTAAATCGCATTTTCTCGGCGAGCTGAGCACTTTTTCTGAATTGTGCCGCTCCCGTCACTCTGGTTAGGTTGGCATCGAAAAAAACGCTCTCGGGTGCTTTAGAGTGCCGACTTTATCACTGCGCATGAAGAAATGACCACCTCCAACGTTTGGTTTATGTTTTATAAGCATTTTTAATTTTATTGCTTAAATCGCATTTTCTCGGCGAGCTGAGCACTTTTTCTGAATTGTGCCGCTCCCGTCACTCTGGTTAGGTTGGCATCGAAAAAAACGCTCACGGGTGCTTTAGAGTGCCGAGTTTATTACTGCGCATTAAGAAATGACCACCTCCAACGTTTGGTTTATGTTTTATAAGCATTTTTAATTTTATTGCTTAAATCGCATTTTCTCGGCGAGCTGAGCACTTTTTCTGAATTGTGCCGCTCCCGTCACTCTGGTTAGGTTGGCATCGAAAAAAACGCTCTCGGGTGCTTTAGAGTGCCGAGTTATTCACTGCGCATGAAGAAATGACCACCTCCAACGTTTGGTTTATGTTTTATAAGCATTTTTAATTTTATTGCTTAAATCGCATTTTCTCGGCGAGCTGAGCACTTTTTCTGAATTGTGCCGCTCCCGTCACTCTGGTTAGGTTGGCATCGAAAAAAACGCTCTCGGGTGCTTTAGAGTGCCGAGTTTATCACTGCGCATGAAGAAATGACCACCTCCAACGTTTGGTTTATGTTTTATAAGCATTTTTAATTTTATTGCTTAAATCGCATTTTTCGGCGAGCTGAGCGCTTTTTCTGAATTGTGCCGCTCCCGTCACTCTGGTTAGGTTGGCATCGAAAAAAACGCTCTCGGGTGCTTTAGAGTGCCGAGTTTATCACTGCGCATGAAGAAATGACCACCTCCAACGTTTGGTTTATGTTTAATAAGCATTTTTAATTTTATTGCTTAAATCGCATTTTCTCGGCGAGCTGAGCACTTTTTCTGAATTGTGCCGCTCCCGTCACTCTGGTTAGGTTGGCATCGAAAAAAACGCTCTCGGGTGCTTTAGAGTGCCGAGTTTATTACTGCGCATTAGGAAATGACCACCTCCAACGTTTGGTTTATGTTTTATAAGCATTTTTAATTTTATTGCTTAAATCGCATTTTCTCGGCGAGCTGAGCGCTTTTTCTGAATTGTGCCGCTCCCGTCACTCTGGTTAGGTTGGCATCGAAAAAAACGCTCTCGGGTGCTTTAGAGTGCCGAGTTTATTACTGCGCATTAAGAAATGACCACCTCCAACGTTTGGTTTATGTTTTATAAGCATTTTTAATTTTATTGCTTAAATCGCATTTTCTCGGCGAGCTGAGCACTTTTTCTGAATTGTGCCGCTCCCGTCACTCTGGTTAGGTTGGCATCGAAAAAAACGCTCTCGGGTGCTTTAGAGTGCCGAGTTATTCACTGCGCATGAAGAAATGACCACCTCCAACGTTTGGTTTATGTTTTATAAGCATTTTTAATTTTATTGCTTAAATCGCATTTTCTCGGCGAGCTGAGCACTTTTTCTGAATTGTGCCGCTCCCGTCACTCTGGTTAGGTTGGCATCGAAAAAAACGCTCTCGGGTGCTTTAGAGTGCCGAGTTTATCACTGCGCATGAAGAAATGACCACCTCCAACGTTTGGTTTATGTTTTATAAGCATTTTTCATTTTATTGCTTAAATCGCATTTTCTCGGCGAGCTGAGCGCTTTTTCTGAATTGTGCCGCTCCCGTCACTCTGGTTAGGTTGGCATCGAAAAAAACGCTCTCGGGTGCTTTAGAGTGCCGAGTTATTCACTGCGCATGAAGAAATGACCACCTCCAATGTTTGGTTTATGTTTAATAAGCATTTTTAATTTTATTGCTTAAATCGCATTTTCTCGGCGAGCTGAGCGCTTTTTCTGAATTGTGCCGCTCCCGTCACTCTGGTTAGGTTGGCATCGAAAAAAACGCTCTCGGGTGCTTTAGAGTGCCGAGTTATTCACTGCGCATGAAGAAATGACCACCCCCAACGTTTGGTTTATGTTTAATAAGCATTTTTAATTTTATTGCTTAAATCGCATTTTCTCGGCGAGCTGAGCACTTTTTCTGAATTGTGCCGCTCCCGTCACTCTGGTTAGGTTGGCATCGAAAAAAACGCTCTCGGGTGCTTTAGAGTGCCGAGTTTATTACTGCGCATTAAGAAATGACCACCTCCAACGTTTGGTTTATGTTTTATAAGCATTTTTAATTTTATTGCTTAAATCGCATTTTCTCGGCGAGCTGAGCACGTTTTCTGAATTGTGCCGCTCCCGTCACTCTGGTTAGGTTGGCATCGAAAAAAACGCTCTCGGGTGCTTTAGAGTGCCGAGTTTATTACTGCGCATTAAGAAATGACCACCTCCAACGTTTGGTTTATGTTTTATAAGCATTTTTAATTTTATTGCTTAAATCGCATTTTCTCGGCGAGCTGAGCACTTTTTCTGAATTGTGCCGCTCCCGTCACTCTGGTTAGGTTGGCATCGAAAAAAACGCTCTCGGGTGCTTTAGAGTGCCGAGTTTATTACTGCGCATTAAGAAATGACCACCTCCAACGTTTGGTTTATGTTTTATAAGCATTTTTAATTTTATTGCTTAAATCGCATTTTCTCGGCGAGCTGAGCACTTTTTCTGAATTGTGCCGCTCCCGTCACTCTGGTTAGGTTGGCATCGAAAAAAACGCTCTCGGGTGCTTTAGAGTGCCGAGTTATTCACTGCGCATGAAGAAATGACCACCTCCAACGTTTGGTTTATGTTTAATAAGCATTTTTAATTTTATTGCTTGAATCGCATTTTCTCGGCGAGCTGAGCACTTTTTCTGAATTGTGCCGCTCCCGTCACTCTGGTTAGGTTGGCATCGAAAAAAACGCTCTCGGGTGCTTTAGAGTGCCGAGTTTATCACTGCGCATGAAGAAATGACCACCTCCAACGTTTGGTTTATGTTTTATAAGCATTTTTAATTTTATTGCTTAAATCGCATTTTCTCGGCGAGCTGAGCACTTTTTCTGAATTGTGCCGCTCCCGTCACTCTGGTTAGGTTGGCATCGAAAAAAACGCTCTCGGGTGCTTTAGAGTGCCGAGTTTATCACTGCGCATGAAGAAATGACCACCTCCAACGTTTGGTTTATGTTTTATAAGCATTTTTAATTTTATTGCTTAAATCGCATTTTCTCGGCGAGCTGAGCGCTTTTTCTGAATTGTGCCGCTCCCGTCACTCTGGTTAGGTTGGCATCGAAAAAAACGCTCTCGGGTGCTTTAGAGTGCCGAGTTATTCACTGCGCATGAAGAAATGACCACCTCCAATGTTTGGTTTATGTTTAATAAGCATTTTTAATTTTATTGCTTAAATCGCATTTTCTCGGCGAGCTGAGCGCTTTTTCTGAATTGTGCCGCTCCCGTCACTCTGGTTAGGTTGGCATCGAAAAAAACGCTCTCGGGTGCTTTAGAGTGCCGAGTTATTCACTGCGCATGAAGAAATGACCACCTCCAACGTTTGGTTTATGTTTAATAAGCATTTTTAATTTTATTGCTTAAATCGCATTTTCTCGGCGAGCTGAGCACTTTTTCTGAATTGTGCCGCTCCCGTCACTCTGGTTAGGTTGGCATCGAAAAAAACGCTCTCGGGTGATTTAGAGTGCCGAGTTTATTACTGCGCATTAAGAAATGACCACCTCCAACGTTTGGTTTATGTTTTATAAGCATTTTTAATTTTATTGCTTAAATCGCATTTTCTCGGCGAGCTGAGCACTTTTTCTGAATTGTGCCGCTCCCGTCACTCTGGTTAGGTTGGCATCGAAAAAAACGCTCTCGGGTGCTTTAGAGTGCCGAGTTTATTACTGCGCATTAAGAAATGACCACCTCCAACGTTTGGTTTATGTTTTATAAGCATTTTTAATTTTATTGCTTAAATCGCATTTTCTCGGCGAGCTGAGCACTTTTTCTGAATTGTGCCGCTCCCGTCACTCTGGTTAGGTTGGCATCGAAAAAAACGCTCTCGGGTGCTTTAGAGTGCCGAGTTATTCACTACGCATGAAGAAATGACCACCTCCAACGTTTGGTTTATGTTTAATAAGCATTTTTTATTTTATTGCTTGAATCGCATTTTCTCGGCGAGCTGAGCACTTTTTCTGAATTGTGCCGCTCCCGTCACTCTGGTTAGGTTGGCATCGAAAAAAACGCTCTCGGGTGCTTTAGAGTGCCGAGTTATTCACTGCGCATGAAGAAATGACCACCCCCAACGTTTGGTTTATGTTTAATAAGCATTTTTAATTTTATTGCTTAAATCGCATTTTCTCGGCGAGCTGAGCACTTTTTCTGAATTGTGCCGCTCCCGTCACTCTGGTTAGGTTGGCATCGAAAAAAACGCTCTCGGGTGCTTTAGAGTGCCGAGTTTATTACTGCGCATTAAGAAATGACCACCTCCAACGTTTGGTTTATGTTTTATAAGCATTTTTAATTTTATTGCTTAAATCGCATTTTCTCGGCGAGCTGAGCACGTTTTCTGAATTGTGCCGCTCCCGTCACTCTGGTTAGGTTGGCATCGAAAAAAACGCTCTCGGGTGCTTTAGAGTGCCGAGTTTATTACTGCGCATTAAGAAATGACCACCTCCAACGTTTGGTTTATGTTTTATAAGCATTTTTAATTTTATTGCTTGAATCGCATTTTCTCGGCGAGCTGAGCACTTTTTCTGAATTGTGCCGCTCCCGTCACTCTGGTTAGGTTGGCATCGAAAAAAACGCTCTCGGGTGCTTTAGAGTGCCGAGTTTATTACTGCGCATTAAGAAATGACCACCTCCAACGTTTGGTTTATGTTTTATAAGCATTTTTAATTTTATTGCTTAAATCGCATTTTCTCGGCGAGCTGAGCACTTTTTCTGAATTGTGCCGCTCCCGTCACTCTGGTTAGGTTGGCATCGAAAAAAACGCTCTCGGGTGCTTTAGAGTGCCGAGTTATTCACTGCGCATGAAGAAATGACCACCTCCAACGTTTGGTTTATGTTTAATAAGCATTTTTAATTTTATTGCTTGAATCGCATTTTCTCGGCGAGCTGAGCACTTTTTCTGAATTGTGCCGCTCCCGTCACTCTGGTTAGGTTGGCATCGAAAAAAACGCTCTCGGGTGCTTTAGAGTGCCGAGTTTATCACTGCGCATGAAGAAATGACCACCTCCAACGTTTGGTTTATGTTTTATAAGCATTTTTAATTTTATTGCTTAAATCGCATTTTCTCGGCGAGCTGAGCACTTTTTCTGAATTGTGCCGCTCCCGTCACTCTGGTTAGGTTGGCATCGAAAAAAACGCTCTCGGGTGCTTTAGAGTGCCGAGTTTATCACTGCGCATGAAGAAATGACCACCTCCAACGTTTGGTTTATGTTTTATAAGCATTTTTAATTTTATTGCTTAAATCGCATTTTCTCGGCGAGCTGAGCGCTTTTTCTGAATTGTGCCGCTCCCGTCACTCTGGTTAGGTTGGCATCGAAAAAAACGCTCTCGGGTGCTTTAGAGTGCCGAGTTATTCACTGCGCATGAAGAAATGACCACCTCCAATGTTTGGTTTATGTTTAATAAGCATTTTTAATTTTATTGCTTAAATCGCATTTTCTCGGCGAGCTGAGCGCTTTTTCTGAATTGTGCCGCTCCCGTCACTCTGGTTAGGTTGGCATCGAAAAAAACGCTCTCGGGTGCTTTAGAGTGCCGAGTTATTCACTGCGCATGAAGAAATGACCACCTCCAACGTTTGGTTTATGTTTAATAAGCATTTTTAATTTTATTGCTTAAATCGCATTTTCTCGGCGAGCTGAGCACTTTTTCTGAATTGTGCCGCTCCCGTCACTCTGGTTAGGTTGGCATCGAAAAAAACGCTCTCGGGTGATTTAGAGTGCCGAGTTTATTACTGCGCATTAAGAAATGACCACCTCCAACGTTTGGTTTATGTTTTATAAGCATTTTTAATTTTATTGCTTAAATCGCATTTTCTCGGCGAGCTGAGCACTTTTTCTGAATTGTGCCGCTCCCGTCACTCTGGTTAGGTTGGCATCGAAAAAAACGCTCTCGGGTGCTTTAGAGTGCCGAGTTTATTACTGCGCATTAAGAAATGACCACCTCCAACGTTTGGTTTATGTTTTATAAGCATTTTTAATTTTATTGCTTAAATCGCATTTTCTCGGCGAGCTGAGCACTTTTTCTGAATTGTGCCGCTCCCGTCACTCTGGTTAGGTTGGCATCGAAAAAAACGCTCTCGGGTGCTTTAGAGTGCCGAGTTATTCACTGCGCATGAAGAAATGACCACCTCCAACGTTTGGTTTATGTTTAATAAGCATTTTTTATTTTATTGCTTGAATCGCATTTTCTCGGCGAGCTGAGCACTTTTTCTGAATTGTGCCGCTCCCGTCACTCTGGTTAGGTTGGCATCGAAAAAAACGCTCTCGGGTGCTTTAGAGTGCCGAGTTTATCACAGCGCATGAAGAAATGACCACCTCCAACGTTTGGTTTATGTTTTATAAGCATTTTTAATTTTATTGCTTAAATCGCATTTTCTCGGCGAGCTGAGCACTTTTTCTGAATTGTGCCGCTCCCGTCACTCTGGTTAGGTTGGCATCGAAAAAAACGCTCTCGGGTGCTTTAGAGTGCCGAGTTTATCACTGCGCATGAAGAAATGACCACCTCCAACGTTTGGTTTATGTTTTATAAGCATTTTTAATTTTATTGCTTAAATCGCATTTTCTCGGCGAGCTGAGCGCTTTTTCTGAATTGTGCCGCTCCCGTCACTCTGGTTAGGTTGGCATCGAAAAAAACGCTCTCGGGTGCTTTAGAGTGCCGAGTTTATTACTGCGCATTAAGAAATGACCACCTCCAACGTTTGGTTTATGTTTTATAAGCATTTTTAATTTTATTGCTTAAATCGCATTTTCTCGGCGAGCTGAGCACTTTTTCTGAATTGTGCCGCTCCCGTCACTCTGGTTAGGTTGGCATCGAAAAAAACGCTCTCGGGTGCTTTAGAGTGCCGAGTTTATTACTGCGCATTAAGAAATGACCACCTCCAACGTTTGGTTTATGTTTTATAAGCATTTTTAATTTTATTGCTTAAATCGCATTTTCTCGGCGAGCTGAGCACTTTTTCTGAATTGTGCCGCTCCCGTCACTCTGGTTAGGTTGGCATCGAAAAAAACGCTATCGGGTGCTTTAGAGTGCCGAGTTATTCACTGCGCATGAAGAAATGACCACCTCCAACGTTTGGTTTATGTTTAATAAGCATTTTTTATTTTATTGCTTAAATCGCATTTTCTCGGCGAGCTGAGCGCTTTTTCTGAATTGTGCCGCTCCCGTCACTCTGGTTAGGTTGGCATCGAAAAAAAACGCTCTCGGGTGCTTTAGAGTGCCGAGTTTATTACTGCGCATTAAGAAATGACCACCTCCAACGTTTGGTTTATGTTTTATAAGCATTTTTAATTTTATTGCTTAAATCGCATTTTCTCGGCGAGCTGAGCACTTTTTCTGAATTGTGCCGCTCCCGTCACTCTGGTTAGGTTGGCATCGAAAAAAACGCTCTCGGGTGCTTTAGAGTGCCGAGTTTATTACTGCGCATTAAGAAATGACCACCTCCAACGTTTGGTTTATGTTTTATAAGCATTTTTAATTTTATTGCTTAAATCGCATTTTCTCGGCGAGCTGAGCACTTTTTCTGAATTGTGCCGCTCCCGTCACTCTGGTTAGGTTGGCATCGAAAAAAACGCTATCGGGTGCTTTAGAGTGCCGAGTTATTCACTGCGCATGAAGAAATGACCACCTCCAACGTTTGGTTTATGTTTAATAAGCATTTTTAATTTTATTGCTTAAATCGCATTTTCTCGGCGAGCTGAGCACTTTTTCTGAATTGTGCCGCTCCCGTCACTCTGGTTAGGTTGGCATCGAAAAAAACGCTCTCGGGTGATTTAGAGTGCCGAGTTTATTACTGCGCATTAAGAAATGACCACCTCCAACGTTTGGTTTATGTTTTATAAGCATTTTTAATTTTATTGCTTAAATCGCATTTTCTCGGCGAGCTGAGCACTTTTTCTGAATTGTGCCGCTCCCGTCACTCTGGTTAGGTTGGCATCGAAAAAAACGCTCTCGGGTGCTTTAGAGTGCCGAGTTTATCACTGCGCATGAAGAAATGACCACCTCCAACGTTTGGTTTATGTTTAATAAGCATTTTTAATTTTATTGCTTAAATCGCATTTTCTCGGCGAGCTGAGCACTTTTTCTGAATTGTGCCGCTCCCGTCACTCTGGTTAGGTTGGCATCGAAAAAAACGCTCTCGGGTGCTTTAGAGTGCCGACTTTATCACTGCGCATGAAGAAATGACCACCTCCAACGTTTGGTTTATGTTTTATAAGCATTTTTAATTTTATTGCTTAAATCGCATTTTCTCGGCGAGCTGAGCACTTTTTCTGAATTGTGCCGCTCCCGTCACTCTGGTTAGGTTGGCATCGAAAAAAACGCTCACGGGTGCTTTAGAGTGCCGAGTTTATTACTGCGCATTAAGAAATGACCACCTCCAACGTTTGGTTTATGTTTTATAAGCGTTTTTAATTTTATTGCTTGAATCGCATTTTCTCGGCGAGCTGAGCACTTTTTCTGAATTGTGCCGCTCCCGTCACTCTGGTTAGGTTGGCATCGAAAAAAACGCTCTCGGGTGCTTTAGAGTGCCGAGTTATTCACTGCGCATGAAGAAATGACCACCTCCAACGTTTGGTTTATGTTTTATAAGCATTTTTAATTTTATTGCTTAAATCGCATTTTCTCGGCGAGCTGAGCACTTTTTCTGAATTGTGCCGCTCCCGTCACTCTGGTTAGGTTGGCATCGAAAAAAACGCTCTCGGGTGCTTTAGAGTGCCGAGTTTATCACTGCACATGAAGAAATGACCACCTCCAACGTTTGGTTTATGTTTTATAAGCATTTTTAATTTTATTGCTTAAATCGCATTTTCTCGGCGAGCTGAGCGCTTTTTCTGAATTGTGCCGCTCCCGTCACTCTGGTTAGGTTGGCATCGAAAAAAACGCTCTCGGGTGCTTTAGAGTGCCGAGTTTATCACTGCGCATGAAGAAATGACCACCTCCAACGTTTGGTTTATGTTTAATAAGCATTTTTAATTTTATTGCTTAAATCGCATTTTCTCGGCGAGCTGAGCACTTTTTCTGAATTGTGCCGCTCCCGTCACTCTGGTTAGGTTGGCATCGAAAAAAACGCTCTCGGGTGCTTTAGAGTGCCGAGTTTATTACTACGCATTAGGAAATGACCACCTCCAACGTTTGGTTTATGTTTTATAAGCATTTTTAATTTTATTGCTTAAATCGCATTTTCTCGGCGAGCTGAGCGCTTTTTCTGAATTGTGCCGCTCCCGTCACTCTGGTTAGGTTGGCATCGAAAAAAACGCTCTCGGGTGCTTTAGAGTGCCGAGTTTATTACTGCGCATTAAGAAATGACCACCTCCAACGTTTGGTTTATGTTTTATAAGCATTTTTAATTTTATTGCTTAAATCGCATTTTCTCGGCGAGCTGAGCACTTTTTCTGAATTGTGCCGCTCCCGTCACTCTGGTTAGGTTGGCATCGAAAAAAACGCTCTCGGGTGCTTTAGAGTGCCGAGTTTATTACTGCGCATTGAGAAATGACCACCTCCAACGTTTGGTTTATGTTTTATAAGCATTTTTAATTTTATTGCTTAAATCGCATTTTCTCGGCGAGCTGAGCACTTTTTCTGAATTGTGCCGCTCCCGTCACTCTGGTTAGGTTGGCATCGAAAAAAACGCTCTCGGGTGCTTTAGAGTGCCGAGTTTATTACTGCGCATTAAGAAATGACCACCTCCAACGTTTGGTTTATGTTTTATAAGCATTTTTAATTTTATTGCTTAAATCGCATTTTCTCGGCGAGCTGAGCGCTTTTTCTGAATTGTGCCGCTCCCGTCACTCTGGTTAGGTTGGCATCGAAAAAAACGCTCTCGGGTGCTTTAGAGTGCCGAGTTTATCACTGCGCATGAAGAAATGACCACCTCCAACGTTTGGTTTATGTTTTATAAGCATTTTTAATTTTATTGCTTAAATCGCATTTTCTCGGCGAGCTGAGCGCTTTTTCTGAATTGTGCCGCTCCCGTAACTCTGGTTAGGTTGGCATCGAAAAAAACGCTCTCGGGTGCTTTAGAGTGCCGAGTTTATCACTGCGCATGAAGAAATGACCACTTCCAACGTTTGGTTTATGTTTTATAAGCATTTTTAATTTTATTGCTTAAATCGCATTTTCTCGGCGAGCTGAGCACTTTTTCTGAATTGTGCCGCTCCCGTCACTCTGGTTAGGTTGGCATCGAAAAAAACGCTCTCGGGTGCTCTAGAGTGCCGAGTTTATTACTGCGCATTAAGAAATGACCACCTCCAACGTTTGGTTTATGTTTTATAAGCATTTTTAATTTTATTGCTTAAATCGCATTTTCTCGGCGAGCTGAGCACTTTTTCTGAATTGTGCCGCTCCCGTCACTCTGGTTAGGTTGGCATCGAAAAAAACGCTCTCGGGTGCTTTAGAGTGCCGAGTTTATTACTGCGCATTAAGAAATGACCACCTCCAACGTTTGGTTTATGTTTTATAAGCATTTTTAATTTTATTGCTTAAATCGCATTTTCTCGGCGAGCTGAGCACTTTTTCTGAATTGTGCCGCTCCCGTCACTCTGGTTAGGTTGGCATCGAAAAAAACGCTCTCGGGTGCTTTAGAGTGCCGAGTTATTCACTGCGCATGAAGAAATGACCACCTCCAACGTTTGGTTTATGTTTTATAAGCATTTTTAATTTTATTGCTTAAATCGCATTTTCTCGGCGAGCTGAGCACTTTTTCTGAATTGTGCCGCTCCCGTCACTCTGGTTAGGTTGGCATCGAAAAAAACGCTCTCGGGTGCTTTAGAGTGCCGAGTTTATCACTGCGCATGAAGAAATGACCACCTCCAACGTTTGGTTTATGTTTTATAAGCATTTTTAATTTTATTGCTTAAATCGCATTTTCTCGGCGAGCTGAGCGCTTTTTCTGAATTGTGCCGCTCCCGTCACTCTGGTTAGGTTGGCATCGAAAAAAACGCTCTCGGGTGCTTTAGAGTGCCGAGTTATTCACTGCGCATGAAGAAATGACCACCTCCAATGTTTGGTTTATGTTTAATAAGCATTTTTAATTTTATTGCTTAAATCGCATTTTCTCGGCGAGCTGAGCGCTTTTTCTGAATTGTGCCGCTCCCGTCACTCTGGTTAGGTTGGCATCGAAAAAAACGCTCTCGGGTGCTTTAGAGTGCCGAGTTATTCACTGCGCATGAAGAAATGACCACCTCCAACGTTTGGTTTATGTTTAATAAGCATTTTTAATTTTATTGCTTAAATCGCATTTTCTCGGCGAGCTGAGCACTTTTTCTGAATTGTGCCGCTCCCGTCACTCTGGTTAGGTTGGCATCGAAAAAAACGCTCTCGGGTGCTTTAGAGTGCCGAGTTTATTACTGCGCATTAAGAAATGACCACCTCCAACGTTTGGTTTATGTTTTATAAGCATTTTTAATTTTATTGCTTAAATCGCATTTTCTCGGCGAGCTGAGCACTTTTTCTGAATTGTGCCGCTCCCGTCACTCTGGTTAGGTTGGCATCGAAAAAAACGCTCTCGGGTGCTTTAGAGTGCCGAGTTTATTACTGCGCATTAAGAAATGACCACCTCCAACGTTTGGTTTATGTTTTATAAGCATTTTTAATTTTATTGCTTAAATCGCATTTTCTCGGCGAGCTGAGCACTTTTTCTGAATTGTGCCGCTCCCGTCACTCTGGTTAGGTTGGCATCGAAAAAAACGCTCTCGGGTGCTTTAGAGTGCCGAGTTTATTACTGCGCATTAAGAAATGACCACCTCCAACGTTTGGTTTATGTTTTATAAGCATTTTTAATTTTATTGCTTAAATCGCATTTTCTCGGCGAGCTGAGCACTTTTTCTGAATTGTGCCGCTCCCGTCACTCTGGTTAGGTTGGCATCGAAAAAAACGCTCTCGGGTGCTTTAGAGTGCCGAGTTATTCACTGCGCATGAAGAAATGACCACCTCCAACGTTTGGTTTATGTTTAATAAGCATTTTTAATTTTATTGCTTGAATCGCATTTTCTCGGCGAGCTGAGCACTTTTTCTGAATTGTGCCGCTCCCGTCACTCTGGTTAGGTTGGCATCGAAAAAAACGCTCTCGGGTGCTTTAGAGTGCCGAGTTTATCACTGCGCATGAAGAAATGACCACCTCCAACGTTTGGTTTATGTTTTATAAGCATTTTTAATTTTATTGCTTAAATCGCATTTTCTCGGCGAGCTGAGCGCTTTTTCTGAATTGTGCCGCTCCCGTCACTCTGGTTAGGTTGGCATCGAAAAAAACGCTCTCGGGTGCTTTAGAGTGCCGAGTTTATCACTGCGCATGAAGAAATGACCACCTCCAACGTTTGGTTTATGTTTTATAAGCATTTTTAATTGTATTGCTTAAATCGCATTTTCTCGGCGAGCTGAGCGCTTTTTCTGAATTGTGCCGCTCCCGTAACTCTGGTTAGGTTGGCATCGAAAAAAACGCTCTCGGGTGCTTTAGAGTGCCGAGTTTATCACTGCGCATGAAGAAATGACCACCTCCAACGTTTGGTTTATGTTTTATAAGCATTTTTAATTTTATTGCTTAAATCGCATTTTCTCGGCGAGCTGAGCACTTTTTCTGAATTGTGCCGCTCCCGTCACTCTGGTTAGGTTGGCATCGAAAAAAACGCTCTCGGGTGCTCTAGAGTGCCGAGTTTATTACTGCGCATTAAGAAATGACCACCTCCAACGTTTGGTTTATGTTTTATAAGCATTTTTAATTTTATTGCTTAAATCGCATTTTCTCGGCGAGCTGAGCACTTTTTCTGAATTGTGCCGCTCCCGTCACTCTGGTTAGGTTGGCATCGAAAAAAACGCTCACGGGTGCTTTAGAGTGCCGAGTTTATTACTGCGCATTAAGAAATGACCACCTCCAACGTTTGGTTTATGTTTTATAAGCATTTTTAATTGTATTGCTTAAATCGCATTTTCTCGGCGAGCTGAGCACTTTTTCTGAATTGTGCCGCTCCCGTCACTCTGGTTAGGTTGGCATCGAAAAAAACGCTCTCGGGTGCTTTAGAGTGCCGAGTTATTCACTGCGCATGAAGAAATGACCACCTCCAACGTTTGGTTTATGTTTTATAAGCATTTTTAATTTTATTGCTTAAATCGCATTTTCTCGGCGAGCTGAGCGCTTTTTCTGAATTGTGCCGCTCCCGTAACTCTGGTTAGGTTGGCATCGAAAAAAACGCTCTCGGGTGCTTTAGAGTGCCGAGTTTATTACTGCGCATTAAGAAATGACCACCTCCAACGTTTGGTTTATGTTTTATAAGCATTTTTAATTTTATTGCTTAAATCGCATTTTCTCGGCGAGCTGAGCACTTTTTCTGAATTGTGCCGCTCCCGTCACTCTGGTTAGGTTGGCATCGAAAAAAACGCTCTCGGGTGCTTTAGAGTGCCGAGTTTATTACTGCGCATTAAGAAATGACCACCTCCAACGTTTAGTTTATGTTTTATAAGCATTTTTAATTTTATTGCTTAAATCGCATTTTCTCGGCGAGCTGAGCACTTTTTCTGAATTGTGCCGCTCCCGTCACTCTGGTTAGGTTGGCATCGAAAAAAACGCTCACGGGTGCTTTAGAGTGCCGAGTTTATTACTGCGCATTAAGAAATGACCACCTCCAACGTTTGGTTTATGTTTTATAAGCATTTTTAATTTTATTGCTTAAATCGCATTTTCTCGGCGAGCTGAGCACTTTTTCTGAATTGTGCCGCTCCCGTCACTCTGGTTAGGTTGGCATCGAAAAAAACGCTCTCGGGTGCTTTAGAGTGCCGAGTTATTCACTGCGCATGGAGAAATGACCACCTCCAACGTTTGGTTTATGTTTTATAAGCATTTTTAATTTTATTGCTTAAATCGCATTTTCTCGGCGAGCTGAGCACTTTTTCTGAATTGTGCCGCTCCCGTCACTCTGGTTAGGTTGGCATCGAAAAAAACGCTCTCGGGTGCTTTAGAGTGCCGAGTTTATTACTGCGCATTAAGAAATGACCACCTCCAACGTTTGGTTTATGTTTTATAAGCATTTTTAATTTTATTGCTTAAATCGCATTTTCTCGGCGAGCTGAGCACTTTTTCTGAATTGTGCCGCTCCCGTCACTCTGGTTAGGTTGGCATCGAAAAAAACGCTCTCGGGTGCTTTAGAGTGCCGAGTTTATTACTGCGCATTAAGAAATGACCACCTCCAACGTTTGGTTTATGTTTTATAAGCATTTTTAATTTTATTGCTTAAATCGCATTTCTCGGCGAGCTGAGCACTTTTTCTGAATTGTGCCGCTCCCGTCACTCTGGTTAGGTTGGCATCGAAAAAAACGCTCACGGGTGCTTTAGAGTGCCGAGTTTATTACTGCGCATTAAGAAATGACCACCTCCAACGTTTGGTTTATGTTTTATAAGCATTTTTAATTTTATTGCTTAAATCGCATTTTCTCGGCGAGCTGAGCACTTTTTCTGAATTGTGCCGCTCCCGTCACTCTGGTTAGGTTGGCATCGAAAAAAACGCTCTCGGGTGCTTTAGAGTGCCGAGTTATTCACTGCGCATGGAGAAATGACCACCTCCAACGTTTGGTTTATGTTTTATTAGCATTTTTAATTTTATTGCTTAAATCGCATTTTCTCGGCGAGCTGAGCACTTTTTCTGAATTGTGCCGCTCCCGTCACTCTGGTTAGGTTGGCATCGAAAAAAAACGCTCTCGGGTGCTTTAGAGTGCCGAGTTTATCACTGCGCATGAAGAAATGACCACCTCCAACGTTTGGTTTATGTTTAATAAGCATTTTTAATTTTATTGCTTAAATCGCATTTTCTCGGCGAGCTGAGCACTTTTTCTGAATTGTGCCGCTCCCGTCACTCTGGTTAGGTTGGCATCGAAAAAAACGCTCTCGGGTGCTTTAGAGTGCCGACTTTATCACTGCGCATGAAGAAATGACCACCTCCAACGTTTGGTTTATGTTTTATAAGCATTTTTAATTTTATTGCTTAAATCGCATTTTCTCGGCGAGCTGAGCACTTTTTCTGAATTGTGCCGCTCCCGTCACTCTGGTTAGGTTGGCATCGAAAAAAACGCTCACGGGTGCTTTAGAGTGCCGAGTTTATTACTGCGCATTAAGAAATGACCACCTCCAACGTTTGGTTTATGTTTTATAAGCATTTTTAATTTTATTGCTTAAATCGCATTTTCTCGGCGAGCTGAGCACTTTTTCTGAATTGTGCCGCTCCCGTCACTCTGGTTAGGTTGGCATCGAAAAAAACGCTCTCGGGTGCTTTAGAGTGCCGAGTTATTCACTGCGCATGAAGAAATGACCACCTCCAACGTTTGGTTTATGTTTTATAAGCATTTTTAATTTTATTGCTTAAATCGCATTTTCTCGGCGAGCTGAGCACTTTTTCTGAATTGTGCCGCTCCCGTCACTCTGGTTAGGTTGGCATCGAAAAAAACGCTCTCGGGTGCTTTAGAGTGCCGAGTTTATCACTGCGCATGAAGAAATGACCACCTCCAACGTTTGGTTTATGTTTTATAAGCATTTTTAATTTTATTGCTTAAATCGCATTTTTCGGCGAGCTGAGCGCTTTTTCTGAATTGTGCCGCTCCCGTCACTCTGGTTAGGTTGGCATCGAAAAAAACGCTCTCGGGTGCTTTAGAGTGCCGAGTTTATCACTGCGCATGAAGAAATGACCACCTCCAACGTTTGGTTTATGTTTAATAAGCATTTTTAATTTTATTGCTTAAATCGCATTTTCTCGGCGAGCTGAGCACTTTTCTGAATTGTGCCGCTCCCGTCACTCTGGTTAGGTTGGCATCGAAAAAAACGCTCTCGGGTGCTTTAGAGTGCCGAGTTTATTACTGCGCATTAGGAAATGACCACCTCCAACGTTTGGTTTATGTTTTATAAGCATTTTTAATTTTATTGCTTAAATCGCATTTTCTCGGCGAGCTGAGCGCTTTTTCTGAATTGTGCCGCTCCCGTCACTCTGGTTAGGTTGGCATCGAAAAAAACGCTCTCGGGTGCTTTAGAGTGCCGAGTTTATTACTGCGCATTAAGAAATGACCACCTCCAACGTTTGGTTTATGTTTTATAAGCATTTTTAATTTTATTGCTTAAATCGCATTTTCTCGGCGAGCTGAGCACTTTTTCTGAATTGTGCCGCTCCCGTCACTCTGGTTAGGTTGGCATCGAAAAAAACGCTCTCGGGTGCTTTAGAGTGCCGAGTTATTCACTGCGCATGAAGAAATGACCACCTCCAACGTTTGGTTTATGTTTTATAAGCATTTTTAATTTTATTGCTTAAATCGCATTTTCTCGGCGAGCTGAGCACTTTTTCTGAATTGTGCCGCTCCCGTCACTCTGGTTAGGTTGGCATCGAAAAAAACGCTCTCGGGTGCTTTAGAGTGCCGAGTTTATCACTGCGCATGAAGAAATGACCACCTCCAACGTTTGGTTTATGTTTTATAAGCATTTTTCATTTTATTGCTTAAATCGCATTTTCTCGGCGAGCTGAGCGCTTTTTCTGAATTGTGCCGCTCCCGTCACTCTGGTTAGGTTGGCATCGAAAAAAACGCTCTCGGGTGCTTTAGAGTGCCGAGTTATTCACTGCGCATGAAGAAATGACCACCTCCAATGTTTGGTTTATGTTTAATAAGCATTTTTAATTTTATTGCTTAAATCGCATTTTCTCGGCGAGCTGAGCGCTTTTTCTGAATTGTGCCGCTCCCGTCACTCTGGTTAGGTTGGCATCGAAAAAAACGCTCTCGGGTGCTTTAGAGTGCCGAGTTATTCACTGCGCATGAAGAAATGACCACCCCCAACGTTTGGTTTATGTTTAATAAGCATTTTTAATTTTATTGCTTAAATCGCATTTTCTCGGCGAGCTGAGCACTTTTTCTGAATTGTGCCGCTCCCGTCACTCTGGTTAGGTTGGCATCGAAAAAAACGCTCTCGGGTGCTTTAGAGTGCCGAGTTTATTACTGCGCATTAAGAAATGACCACCTCCAACGTTTGGTTTATGTTTTATAAGCATTTTTAATTTTATTGCTTAAATCGCATTTTCTCGGCGAGCTGAGCACGTTTTCTGAATTGTGCCGCTCCCGTCACTCTGGTTAGGTTGGCATCGAAAAAAACGCTCTCGGGTGCTTTAGAGTGCCGAGTTTATTACTGCGCATTAAGAAATGACCACCTCCAACGTTTGGTTTATGTTTTATAAGCATTTTTAATTTTATTGCTTAAATCGCATTTTCTCGGCGAGCTGAGCACTTTTTCTGAATTGTGCCGCTCCCGTCACTCTGGTTAGGTTGGCATCGAAAAAAACGCTCTCGGGTGCTTTAGAGTGCCGAGTTTATTACTGCGCATTAAGAAATGACCACCTCCAACGTTTGGTTTATGTTTTTATAAGCATTTTTAATTTTATTGCTTAAATCGCATTTTCTCGGCGAGCTGAGCACTTTTTCTGAATTGTGCCGCTCCCGTCACTCTGGTTAGGTTGGCATCGAAAAAAACGCTCTCGGGTGCTTTAGAGTGCCGAGTTATTCACTGCGCATGAAGAAATGACCACCTCCAACGTTTGGTTTATGTTTAATAAGCATTTTTAATTTTATTGCTTGAATCGCATTTTCTCGGCGAGCTGAGCACTTTTTCTGAATTGTGCCGCTCCCGTCACTCTGGTTAGGTTGGCATCGAAAAAAACGCTCTCGGGTGCTTTAGAGTGCCGAGTTTATCACTGCGCATGAAGAAATGACCACCTCCAACGTTTGGTTTATGTTTTATAAGCATTTTTAATTTTATTGCTTAAATCGCATTTTCTCGGCGAGCTGAGCACTTTTTCTGAATTGTGCCGCTCCCGTCACTCTGGTTAGGTTGGCATCGAAAAAAACGCTCTCGGGTGCTTTAGAGTGCCGAGTTTATCACTGCGCATGAAGAAATGACCACCTCCAACGTTTGGTTTATGTTTTATAAGCATTTTTAATTTTATTGCTTAAATCGCATTTTCTCGGCGAGCTGAGCGCTTTTTCTGAATTGTGCCGCTCCCGTCACTCTGGTTAGGTTGGCATCGAAAAAAACGCTCTCGGGTGCTTTAGAGTGCCGAGTTATTCACTGCGCATGAAGAAATGACCACCTCCAATGTTTGGTTTATGTTTAATAAGCATTTTTAATTTTATTGCTTAAATCGCATTTTCTCGGCGAGCTGAGCGCTTTTTCTGAATTGTGCCGCTCCCGTCACTCTGGTTAGGTTGGCATCGAAAAAAACGCTCTCGGGTGCTTTAGAGTGCCGAGTTATTCACTGCGCATGAAGAAATGACCACCTCCAACGTTTGGTTTATGTTTAATAAGCATTTTAATTTTATTGCTTAAATCGCATTTTCTCGGCGAGCTGAGCACTTTTTCTGAATTGTGCCGCTCCCGTCACTCTGGTTAGGTTGGCATCGAAAAAAACGCTCTCGGGTGATTTAGAGTGCCGAGTTTATTACTGCGCATTAAGAAATGACCACCTCCAACGTTTGGTTTATGTTTTATAAGCATTTTTAATTTTATTGCTTAAATCGCATTTTCTCGGCGAGCTGAGCACTTTTTCTGAATTGTGCCGCTCCCGTCACTCTGGTTAGGTTGGCATCGAAAAAAACGCTCTCGGGTGCTTTAGAGTGCCGAGTTTATTACTGCGCATTAAGAAATGACCACCTCCAACGTTTGGTTTATGTTTTATAAGCATTTTTAATTTTATTGCTTAAATCGCATTTTCTCGGCGAGCTGAGCACTTTTTCTGAATTGTGCCGCTCCCGTCACTCTGGTTAGGTTGGCATCGAAAAAAACGCTCTCGGGTGCTTTAGAGTGCCGAGTTATTCACTGCGCATGAAGAAATGACCACCTCCAACGTTTGGTTTATGTTTAATAAGCATTTTTATTTTATTGCTTGAATCGCATTTTCTCGGCGAGCTGAGCACTTTTTCTGAATTGTGCCGCTCCCGTCACTCTGGTTAGGTTGGCATCGAAAAAAACGCTCTCGGGTGCTTTAGAGTGCCGAGTTTATCACAGCGCATGAAGAAATGACCACCTCCAACGTTTGGTTTATGTTTTATAAGCATTTTTAATTTTATTGCTTAAATCGCATTTTCTCGGCGAGCTGAGCACTTTTTCTGTATTGTGCCGCTCCCGTCACTCTGGTTAGGTTGGCATCGAAAAAAACGCTCTCGGGTGCTTTAGAGTGCCGAGTTTATCACTGCGCATGAAGAAATGACCACCTCCAACGTTTGGTTTATGTTTTATAAGCATTTTTAATTTTATTGCTTAAATCGCATTTTCTCGGCGAGCTGAGCGCTTTTTCTGAATTGTGCCGCTCCCGTCACTCTGGTTAGGTTGGCATCGAAAAAAACGCTCTCGGGTGCTTTAGAGTGCCGAGTTTATTACTGCGCATTAAGAAATGACCACCTCCAACGTTTGGTTTATGTTTTATAAGCATTTTTAATTTTATTGCTTAAATCGCATTTTCTCGGCGAGCTGAGCACTTTTTCTGAATTGTGCCGCTCCCGTCACTCTGGTTAGGTTGGCATCGAAAAAAACGCTCTCGGGTGCTTTAGAGTGCCGAGTTTATTACTGCGCATTAAGAAATGACCACCTCCAACGTTTGGTTTATGTTTTATAAGCATTTTTAATTTTATTGCTTAAATCGCATTTTCTCGGCGAGCTGAGCACTTTTTCTGAATTGTGCCGCTCCCGTCACTCTGGTTAGGTTGGCATCGAAAAAAACGCTATCGGGTGCTTTAGAGTGCCGAGTTATTCACTGCGCATGAAGAAATGACCACCTCCAACGTTTGGTTTATGTTT